>NC_041221.1:66364914-66393962 GCF_002837175.3 Physeter macrocephalus
TAGACTGCCTATTTCCTCTTCATTTGTTAGGTCTGGTGGGTTTTTACCTTGCTCCTCCTTCTGCTGTGTGTTTCTCTCTCTTCTCATTTTGCTTAACTTACTGTGTTTGGGGTCTCCTTTTTGCAGGCTGCAGGTCTGTAGTTCCCATTGTTTTTGATGTCTGCTCCCAGTGGCTAGGGTTGGTTCAGTGGGTTGTGTAGACTTCCTGGTGGAGGGGACTAGTGCCTGTGTTCTCGTGGATGAGCTGCGTCTTGTCTTTCTGGTGGGCAGGACCACGTCCAGTGGTGTGTTTTGGCGTGTCTGTGAACTTATTATGATTTTAGGCAGTCTTTCTGCTAATGGGTGGACTTGTGTTTCTGTCTTGCTAGTTGTTTGGCATAGGGTATCAAGTACTGTAGCTTGCTGGTCGTTGATTGGAGCTGGGTCTTAGCATTAAGTTGGAGATCTCTGGGACAGCTTTTGCCATTTGTTATTATGTGGAGCCAGCAGGTCTCTGGTGGACCAATGTCCTGAACTCGGCTTTCGCCCTTCAGTGGCACAGGCCTGACACCCGGCTGGAGCACCAAGACCCTGTCGGCCACATGGCTTAGAAGAAAAGTTTGAAAAAAAGAAAGAAGGAAAGGAAGAAGAGAGCAACCAAATCAAAAAACAAATCCACCAATGATAACAAGTGCTAAAAAACTATACTAAAAAAACAAACAAACAAAGAAACCCAGACAGAACCCTAGGACATATGGTAAAAGCAAAGCTATATAGACATAATCTCACAAAGAAGTATATATATAGACACTCAGAAAAAGAGAAAAAGGAAAAAATATATATATATTTACCTATAAAAAAAAAAGAAGAGAGTAACCAAATAAACAAATCTACCACGGATAATAAACTCTAAATACAAAACTAAGAGAAACATAAAACCAGAAACAAATTAGATGCAGAAAGCAAACCCCAAGTCTACAGTTGCTCCTAAAGTCCACCGCCTCAATTTTGGGACAATTCGTTGTCTATTCAGGTGTTCCACACATGAAGGGTACATCAAGTTGATTGTGGAGATTTAATCTGCTGCTTCTGAGGCTGCTGGGAGAGATTTCCCTTTCTCTTTGTTTGCACAGTTCCTGGGGTTCGGCTTTGGATTTGGCCTCCCCTCTGTGTGTAGGTCGCCTGAGGGCATCTGTTCTTCGCTCAGACAGGACAGGGTTAAAGGAGCAGCTGATTCGGGGGCTCTGGCTCACTCAGGCTGGTGGAGGGAGGGGTACGGAATGCGGGGCGAGCCTGCGGTGGCAGAGAACGGCGTGACATTTCACCAGCCTGAGGCGTGCCGTGCATTCTCCCGGGGAAGTTGTCCCTGGATCATGGGACCCTGGCAGTGGCGGGCTGCAGAGGCTCCCTGGAACGGAGGTGTGGAGAGTGACCTGTGCTTGCACACAGGCTTCTTGGTGGCTACAGCAGCAGCCTTAGTGTCTCATGCCCGTCTCTGGTATCCGCACTGATAGCAGTGGCTCGCACCTGTCTCTGGAGCTCCTTTAAGCGGTGCTCTTAATCGCCTCTCCTCGCGCACCAGGAAACAGAGAGAAGAAAAAGTCTCTTGCCTCTTCTGCAGCTCCAGGCTTTTTCCCGGACTCCCTCCCGGCTAGCTGTGGCGCACCAGCCCCCTGCAGGCTGTGTTTGCGCAGCCAACCCCAGCCCTCTCCCTGGGATCCGACCTCCGAAGCCGGAGCCTCACCTCCCAGCCTCTGCCCGCCCCAGTAGGTGAGCAGACAAGCCTCTCAGGCTGGTGAGCGCCGGTTGGCACCAATCCTCTGTGCAGGTAAAGTATAGAACGCTTCATGAATTTGCGCATCATCTTTGCGCAGGGACCATGCTAATCTTCTCTGTATCGTTCCAATTTTAGTATATGTGCTGCTGAAGCGAGCACATAATTTTAATTTTAAAATTGATAAAATCTTTGTGAAATCTTTGTTGCCTGAGTCAGACTTGACCTTGTACTTATGTCTGATTCATATGGTGTGGTAACAAAGTTAATAACATCATCTAACATTCTACCTGCCTAATGACTTCCATATTCTTTTAAGATAGTGTAAGTTTTCAAGAGTCATGAATATGGGCAGGGTACCCTGGCTTTTGCAATCCCAAGGTACCATTATTCCATTTCTCTTCTGCCCTTAGATTGAGACCTTAGCCAAAATGACCCAGAAAAAGCCACCCAAATATTGAATTTGTTAATGAACTCCCCTTCCCATGATAGTTTTTATCAAAATGAGAGAATATGAGCTAGTTCCATGTTAACTGATAGGGCCATCCAGTTAAATATGGCAGACTAAGCACCTTTGCTACTTGTATTTATTTTTGTGAACACATGTATTCATCTTTGCTACTTTCCACAATTTCATGTATTTATCTTTGCTACTTTCTATAATCTCATGAGAAGGACAATAAAGAAATGAGTGTAAACTCATAAGGACAGAAAACAGGAAAGGAGAAGACAGTAGGTAAGCCTGGTCAGAATTTTAGAATTTTCAAGATATGGAAACAACCTAAGCCCATGAATAAATTAATGGATAAATAAAATGTGGTATATATGTATACAATGGAATATAAATCAGCCATAAAAAGAAGGAAATCCTGCCATTTGTGACAAAACGTATTAACTTTGAGGACATAGAACCAGAGTGTAGAATGGTGGTTGCCAGGGGTGGGGGTGGGGTGGGGTTAGGGAGATACTGGTCAAAGGGCACAGATTTTAGTTTTAAGATAAATAAGCTCTGGAGATCTAATGTAGAGCATGGTGACTATAGTTAGTAGTACTGTATTGTATACCTGAAATTTGCTAAGAGGGTAGATCTTCAGTCTTCTTACCACACACATACAGACAAAGGTAGTTGTGTGAGGTGATGGATATATTCATTAACTTGATTGTGCTAAGCATTTAAAAATATATACATATATCAAGTCATTACATTGTAGACCTTAAATATATACAATTTTTATCAATCAATCCTACCTCAATAAAGTTGGAAAAATATATATAAAAAGCAAATCCTACAAAAAAATGTTAGAACTGTGGCTGTCCAATATAGCAGCCATTAACCACATGGGGCTACTTACATTTCAGTTGCTTAAAATTAAATAAAAATTAAAAAATTTAGTCATTCAATTCTATTAGCTAATGTTTTAAGTGCTTAATAGCTACATGTGGCTACCATGTTGTACAGCATGGATATGGAACATTTCCATTGTGGCAGAAAGTTCTATTGGACAGTGCTGTTTAAAAGATGGAAAGTAAACAGACAAACAGGAACTGAGTTAGGTCTCTCTACTAAGTGCCTACATGCGTGTAGTGGGTTGAATGGGGGCTCCCCAAAAGATATGTCCATGTCCTAATTCCAGAACTGCTGAATGTGACCTCACTGGGAAAAGACCCTTTACAGATGTAATTAAGTTAAGGATCATGAGATGAGATCATCCTAGATTACTGGGTGGATCCTCATTCCAATGATAAGTGTCATTATAGGAAAGGAGAGAAGGTGATGTGAAAATGGAGGTAGCAACTGGTCTTTGGCTGCCATGGGCCAGGTAATTCCTGGAGCCACCAGAAGCTGGAAGAGGCAAGGAAGGATCCTCCCCTGGATTTTTCAGAAGGAGCCCTGCTGATTCCTCAGTTTTGGCCTTCTGGCCTCCAGAACTGTGACGAAATAAATTTCTGTTGTTTTAAGTCACCAATTTTATGATGATTTTTTTACAGCAGCCCTAGGAGAATAATAGATGGGGGAGGTCAAGAAGACTAAGTGTTTACTAAATGAAGAGTGTGAACCAGAAAGGCTCCAGAATGAGAGAAACTAGGCATGCATGAGGGCAGGACTAAGGTGCCTTCCTGTGAGAATCTGAGAGTAAGACTTTAATCCAAAAAGGGGAATTTATTAACAGAGTATCCCACAGGTCATAAGGGTATCTCTTAGAGAAGAAGGGTTTTCATGGGCCAGACATCCCAAACGGTGGCTAGGCATCCCCCCTGCCCCCACTCAGTACCAAAAGCATCAGATCTGTCTTGTCCCAGAGGGTAGAGGGAGAGTTGGTGTTATCTTAGCTGTGGACTGAAGTACCAACTGACCTCATCCCCTGAGCACTTGGTTCCCTGAATGTTTATTTCTTCCTCTAGAGTTTTAGAGACATTTTGCACACTGTGCCTGATCCCTTCTTTGCTTCCTGCTTTGTTCTCACCTGTTTACCCAGCCTCTTCACTCCTGAGAGGTTTCTTCCCTCATTCTGCATGTGAGGTCCACCTCTGAAATGCATAGAACAGAAAGATTATCAGAGTGATCCCAAGGAGCATCCCTTAGCATATAGGGCTAATTTTGTGATATCATGATTATAGAGAGGTAGATTTTTAGCTGTACCTGGAATAGGGTGCACAAATAGGAGAATATCGCTTCTCATTCCAAAAGGCAGAAGATACTGTCTGCTGTGCAGGGCCTCTGTGACCACCTTAGGGAGGGATAAGAAAGCCAAACAGACCCTCACTGTGCTCCAGAAGGTAGTTGAACTCAGGTGCCAAGAGAGCCGCAAAGAAAAAGCAAGTCTTGAAAGTTTCTGAGAGTGAAAGAAACTCGACTGACTGTTTCCTAGGTGTGAGATATAAAGTAAGTCACTTAAACCGCCTGAGGCTCAATATATAATGGGGGTTGTTGTGAGAAATAAGTAAATAAAAGGGAAGGGGGTGAGGTGATACTAGTCCAGTTCATGTATATTCTTTTACGTTCCAGTATGGGCCTGAGCAAGATAGGGAAACTGAGTTTGTGGGGTGTTGGATTAAAGTTACAAGTATATGTGTCCATGTGTGGGCCCCAAATAGTTACACAATGTCAAGAAGAAAAACAATGCAATTACTGGCCACTTGGAGTCTTTTCTCTATGACCCAAAGAATAAAGAACATTGACAACATCTGGCTGCAAAAGTACCTTTCACTTTCTGGTGCCACCAGAAATGCTGCCTTCTTCTTCTTTTTTTTTGTTTTTAACAAATATATTTACTTATTTATTTTTGGCTGCGTTGGGTATTCGTTGCTGCACGCAGGCTTTCTCTAGTTGCGGTAAGCGGGGGCTACTCTTTGTCGCAGTGAGCGGTCTTCTCATTGCGGTGGCTTCTGTTGTTGCAGAGCATGGGCTCTAGGTGCGTGGGCTTCAGTAGTTGTGGCTCTCGGGCTCAGTAGCTGTGGCTCACGGGCTTAGTTGCTCTGTGGCATGTGGGATCTTCCCGGACCAAGGATCAAACCCGTGTCCCCTGCATTGGCAGGCAGATTCTTAACCACTGCGCCAGCAGGGAAGTCCACTGGCTTCTTTGGACATAGTATAGTTTTGGTCCCTGGATGTCTCTAACTGGGTTCTGAAGGTTCTCTTTGCACCTCATGAGTTTGGAGAACCCAGAGGCACTGGTTTCCCAACTCTTAAGGAATATTAGTTCAACTTTGATTTCTTCAAACCAATACAAGCACTGGAGGAATCTGGATCTCTTATTTTAGATTTTATCCTGACCTTGAAATTATTTATTCATTTTGTTTTAGTTTTTAAAATTATATTTAAATATCTGCTACCTAAACACATCAGCTACCTGGAATCAGTGAAAAGGTTTCCTTGAGAATTTTGAGATTTGGCATTCACGACTGGGTTCTCATTTAACACATTGCCTTTCATTTCACAGAAAGTCCTTGTCAAATTTTGCTCTGTATGTTGAATATAACAGCCTAACAGCTTTTTTTTCTTTCTTTCTGTGGGGAAAAGGTGCTTTATTATAGAGTTGAAGGACTTCATTTTAATGTTGCAATCACTTCTTTAAAGTACTTTCAATTTGAATATATTTTCCCTATTATAGTCCTCTAATTTCCGGCTATGATTTGCAAAAAATGATTTGTTTTTTCGATGGAACACAATTTTCAAAGGTAATTAAAATAGTCTCCAGATAGGGAGACAACTAGCAAGATTAACTAATTATGTCACTTCTTTAAGTTTTATATTTATAGCAAAACCACGTGTGTTTTATATGCAAATTTAACAACCTTTTGTATTTACTTGGCCTGGGAAATAGGGATGTTAGTGGATAATGACTTTCACTGTAACACTAGGAGAGATGAGACACTTCTATTATAACAGGCTAGGATCAAACTCTTCTATTAGAGCCTTTTTAGTCTTGTTTCTTAGCGTTCCACATTGCTTTTATAATTAGTTTCAAACTTAATCCTATAAAATTTGGCGGGGCAAAGAAAGAAGGACTTATGTGGAAATTCACATTTGCAATTGGATGAGTTTTAAGCTATTTAGCACAGACCTTTGATGACATATTAAGACAGAGATGCCCAAAGGAAGAAATAAAGGGGTTTATAGTTATGTTATAGCTGTAGAATTACCCTAGATTTTCCCCCAGAGATAGAGTAATAATCTGGGGGCTTGAAGGTTGCCCTGAAGAATAGGGTAAATATTTGCAGGTGTGCGTTGAACTAGATTTATTCTGTTGTATAAAAATTCTGTTATATAAAAAAAAAGATACGTAAAGAATTTTTACCGGGAATTCTCTGGTGGTCCAGTGGTTAGGACTCCGCACTTCCACTGCAGGGGGCGTTGGGGAACTAAGATCCTGCAAGCTTCATGGTGCAGCCAATAAAAAATTTAAAAATTACAAAAAGAAAAGAATTTTTACCAATGAATAAGAGATGAATGCTTTTATAAAAAAAATAATGGCTTGATGGATATCAATATTTAAAATATAAAAGAAGATACATGGTTAATAAATATAGTGAAAAATATTCAGTTTTATTAATAATCAACAAATGAAAACAAAGATATCACTTTGCCTATTAGATTTGAAGAGATCAAACATATTGGTAATATACCACATTAGTGAAAGTAAGGGGAACCAAATATTTATTACATGAGCAGGGTATGAGCAACAAGCTTCTGAGAGGGCAAGGTACACAGAAGAAAATCTTACAAAAAGTTTATAGAAGTGTGACTCGGCGATCCCATTTCTAGAGTAATCTCAAAGAAGTAATAGGACAAATCCAAGAATGTTAATGATGGCTTTAGAATCAACTAAGCTCTAAGATATTAGTTAAATATATCATAGAACACTAATACCGTTAAATATGCAGCCACTAAAAAGAGTGATATATATTCTACTAGGAACTGATTCTCTATAAGTCTCTCAAATTTCTGCAAGTTTTGAGAGCAGAGGCACTGACTCCCTTTGTTCCAGATTACATTTTCAAGCATGTTTGCATAGTGAATAGCCTTGGAAAACAGAGGTGGCTTCCTCCAGACCAAAGAACAGGCATGCCTGTTGAAAAGATTCAGATGCTTAAAGCTCAGTTATTTTCCCGAAGTACAACCCAGGGTGTATGCAGATATCATCTGGCCCTCTTTGCAATGCCTTTGGGAATTGGAGATTGGGAAACTGGTCTAAGAAAATACCGACGCTTTGCTTTTGCCATTTTTGTCAGTAATAGTCTTTTATCTCTGACCCGGGAGTCTTGTGTCTTCTGTCAGTATTCATGAAACTGTACCATGTTAATTTGTTAGCTTGTAGTGTAAAATCTCAGGCTGTCACAGTTCTTGACCTATCTTTTTTCCTAATTAAAATTTTCCTGCTTTATTCTTACCAGTGCTTTTTAAAAATTTGAAGTAATATGTATACAATGAGGGATATAAAGATGAAAAAGTAAAAATTCTTACTAAGACCTCTTTGTAGAAATACATACTGTTTTGTAACTTGTTTTGTCAAGGGTCCATGAAGAAAAAAAATTATTTCAAGGTGAAAATCACTCACAGTAACTCTAGCTCCTTCTAAGCTAAACTTATCAAAAGATCAAACTTTTATCAAGTACTGAGAAGATATTAGGATAGCTAGTCTTTTTAATGGCTATCTATGATACCATAGATCCCATCCCTCCATTGCATGAAGGTATATGGTTTATTTAACTAGACTCCCATTGATAATTCGAGTTTTGGACTAACACAAACAGTGATACGGTAAATCCTTGGTGGATTAATAGGATATAACTATAAACTAAAATAAAAGCATTCTCAGACCTTTGCTGAAGTGTTTTTAACCACAGGGATCAGTTGGGAGCCATAGGTTCATTTCATAGAACTAGGTCAAAGTGCTTTTGAAAAATAAACCCAAACAAAAAACTATTAAATAGTATGTGTAGTGTGTCTTGTTTTGAATATATGAGCAAGGAAAAGTCTGAAGAGAAGTCACTAAAATGTTATCAGTGGTTAATTCTGGGTTGTGGGATTAACGTTGACCTTTATTTTCTCTTTGTAATCTTTCATATTTTTTGTTTTTTTTGTACTGAGCATGCATTACTTTTATAATTAGAAGGTTAATAAAATGACTAAAATGAAGAGACAATAGTCAAAAAGGGCTAGGGTGAAAAAATGAGATATAGACACCAGACATCAAACGATATGAATGAAAACTTTTGTGTCAAAGACATTCAAATAAGGCGACAGTTTTTAATTAGAATTGTTTGATGAACGCTTAGCATTTCTTGAGTTCAGAGGAGAGAAATACTTTTCAATAAAAATAAAGGCCTTTGTAAAAACCAGGCATTCATTTATTCTTTTATTCATTCTCCATGGTTATATTTTTCTATCCTATGTTTATTATTAATCAATTATATTTCCAGAGTAACTATTCTATGCCTAGTCTTGCTTAGATGCTTTAACAGATACAATATCGGGAACAGGGATATATGCTTTACAGTGATTTTACCTAGGAATTTCTCTCAGTTCGTGGTTAATTGAGGGCTTTATTCCTGTTGTGTTTTATCATGCTTTTGATCATTTTATTGCTCATTAGTCTGTTTTCTACAAGTGTGTGGATAAGTGCAGGGATGCAGACACAAAATTGAGTCATCAATTTAGTCACATACTGATCAAATGAGGGTGTTGCAGAGAAATTACAGTGAGTCCCCTGACACATTAGCTGCTCATTTTTGGCCAGAATGTGTATGTGTTCATCAGATGATTTATGGATTAACAGCTAGTGGTTTAAATAGCTCTTTCCCCTTAGTTAGCAGTTTACATGGAAACACTAAAGCATATGATGACAGGACTGAATGTGCACTTTTCTGGTTAGCGGTTATCAGATTTAGACCCTCACACTTAGCCTCTGGTAGTAGAAAGCTAGTTCCTATTAACAATCCTTTTTAAATCCATCTTCCCACCCCTAAAAATGACTGTCCTGATTTTCAGGGATGCCATCTTACATCTGCTCTTAATTTGGTCCAGAGTCCTATGTATGAATAGTGTTAATGAGTCTGACTTCTTTCTTAACATTTCTGACCTAGTACCTGGAAAGAATATACCTTTTCAGCTCCGAGAAATTCCTGGTAGGTCAAGAAGCACTTTAATTTATTTAAGGGGAGACTTTCAGTTCATGCTGGGAGACAGTAGTTAATTTGTAAGTTTGTGGTGGGGTTTTAAATGCTACCATTAAGCTTGACAAAGTAGTTGATGGCATTTGGTCACGTTTTGTTCTCCCAGAAGCCTCTGGCTGACTTAAAAATAAATCATTACAGACAGACCGTTAAATTTTATGAACTGTGAATGTGCTCAGCAGTCCAGTATAATAAAATGCGCTAAGCTTCTCCACGGGCCATTGCTTTTACCTGAGGTCATGTGCACATTTCAAATACTGCTGACCATCTAAAAGGTGATTATTCCAATACGATGACTGCATGGCCAAGGCCTTTTTAAAGCATTTGACTGTGTTTGACCTATTGGTAAGGTGAGATTAAAACTTTGGTAGTATTACTGAGTGTTAAATCTAATGAAAACTTTTGGTTTTGGTCAGTGTCTAATTAAAACAACTTCTGACTGCATAAATGCTATCTATAGTCTATGAAAATGATGATAAAAGGTTGTTTTCTTTAATTTACAACACTTTAAAAAAAGCAACTCCAATGCAACTCTAGTTTTCGCTAAAAGAAAACAATGAATGACCTGAATTTTTTTATACTAATATGTACATGGTTATATAAGTTCTCATTTTATAAAGTCTCTGCAAAAAAATGGAAGGGAATTCATCATGATGGTTAATAACTGAGTTTGCATTCTGGTTCTAGTTCTTAAGTTGCTTAACAGTGATTTAGAGACCTTGTCTCTCAAATAAGAATAATATCAGGGTCATTGATTATCTCAAATAAGGCAATGCCGCAAAAGCAAACTTAGAAGTTACTGTACGTATACGAAAATTTACTGTATTGTTGTTTTCAATGATATTTGCATAGCACCTGCTAATTGCTTATAATATTCTAAGATCTGTGGGGTGTGTATAGGCTATCTAGGCAACAAATCATTTCACAAAACTCAGTATGGTTTCTCTATTCATTGGAAGCAGCATAGAAGAAGAATCACTGGGGCCTAAGAATTTGATATTGTCAAGAAGCAGCCCCATTTTCTTTCTTTTTCCCTCCATTTCTGTTTTTTTTTTGTCCTTTCTTTCTCATTTGCTAAAAAAAATACAGCTTACCCACAAACCCTCTTTATCAAGACAGCATGTGGATGCGTGACGTTATGACTTTTACAGACCCACTGACCAAAGACCATCAGAAACATACCTGTAGTCAAAAACTGTTAAGTCTAATAGTAGGGAAGCATGTACACATGGGCAAACCTGGGTAAGACACTTAATATGGTTTGGGGATTAGAGTCAGCCAGAGGGTGGGCTTGGTGGGGATTAGTCAGAATTTGGAAACTAGGTGAGTCTGTGGTCTTATCTTGGACTATATGGTCTGGATGAGCTGCTGTTAAAACATTTGGGCTAAGATAGTTCTTCTTACATGCCACAATTTAGTACAATTTATCTATTTCATGAGTCATGGTATAATTTTGCAAGCTGTGAGTTCTATTTCAATTCTTGGTTACTCTTTCTTGAGCCTGAGCTGAAGGAGAGGCCATGATCTCTGGGACATGCTCAACCTGGATCTGTGCTATTGTCCTGCTCCTGCTGATCAGAAGGTTATTCAGAGAATGTTGTCTGCAGTTGAATTAGAGTTAGTTCCTCGTGTTTGGGACATTGTATGTTCCATAATCTATTTGGATATGGATTGATTAGATTTGCCAGTGTCTGAATAATTAGTTGTCCACCTGATGGTTTGTTAGAGATTACCATGATTAAAAATGGAGCTGTCTAGGGCTTCCCTGGTGGCGCAGGGGTTAAGAGTCTGCCTGCCGATGCAGGGGACACGGGTTCGTGCCCCAGTCCGGGAAGATCCCACATGCTGCGGAGTGGCTAGGCCCGTGAGCCATGGCCGCTGAGCCTGCGCGTCCGGAGCCTGTGCTCCGCAACAGGAGAGGCCACAACAGTGAGAGGCCCGTGTACAGAAAAAAAAAAAAAAAAAAATGGAGCTGTCTACTAACAATTTATAATCTTGAACCAGCAGAGAGGCAAGAAAATAGCCAAGAGGATATGGCACAAAACCATGCAAAGCACTGCAAGGTAATTAGTGGTTTCTGCCTCTGGAGAGGTTTGGTTTGGAAGGTATTAGTTGGAAGCCGTCTACCTCATATAGTCTTCAATTTGGGGACTAAAAAGCCTTGGACATCATCACTCAGTCACAGTTGAGTTTTCCTGCTGGTATCAGTGGTACCTGTCAATTATTTCCTGTAGTATCGTAGTGCAGGGTGTATGGCACACACCTTTGCTTAGGTTCTTTTGGTGTTTATCCTAGAAGATTCAGTTCCTAATCTTAAGCTGATGGCAGGGGCTTTTAGGTGAATATTAGGAGAAAACAGATACCCTTTTGGATGATATGATTAAAGGGCTCTGGTTAACTTATAGTAACTAACAGTATTAGAGTAGAGGAGAGTGGAATTCTATATTAAGCAAAAATACATAATTGTTTTCATAAGGATTTAGTCATGGATTTTCCTAGATTTAGAACATGATATGGATTGTGAAGATCTTGACAAATCTCCAGGCCTTCAATTTATCCACAAAAGTATACATGAATGTTACTAGTTGACAAGCATGCTTTAACATAGAGGCAAAAATATTTTGTACACATTGTATCATCTTTTATATGAACATAAATATGCTTCTTTCTATGTTAAAACACATGATTATTGAAATATATTTATATTAACTCATTTTACTTGTATATAATTCATCTTGGAAGGCTGAACTTCTCTTTTGAATGACACTCTTAAAATAGAATTTATCTTATTGAAAAACATAAGATAACCTATCTCCTGTTTGAGTAAACTTTGAAAACTCTGTAAGGAGACTGACCATTTAGTCTTAGAAGAAGAACCTCTTTACCCAAACTACTTCTTTGCATTTTATAAATTGGTAAGGAATTCAGTTAGATCCTCAGAAGCTTCATAAGCTTCATTCCCACTCAAAATTACAAATATATTCTCGGGCTTCCCTGGTGGCGCAGTGGTTGAGAGTACACCTGCCGATGCAGGGGACGCGGGTTCGTGCCCCGGACCGGGAGGATCCCACATGCCGCGGAGCTGCTGGGCCCGTGAGCCATGGCCGCTGAGCCTGCGCGTCCGGAGCCTGTGCTCCGCAACGGGAGAGGCCACAACAGTGAGAGGCCCGCCTACCGCCAAAGAAAAAAAAAAAAAAAAAAAAATATATATATATGTATATATATTCTCATCAACTTTTAAATGTAAAAAGTGAATATGTTTAGACTACTCTTGATTAATATTTATTTTGATTGAAAAATGCCAAAAATTCATGTGTGGCTGATATTTTTGAGCAGAGAACCTGTATCTTGATCTTAATAGTTTTAAAAGCTAACTTTTCGTTTTCTTTCTTCCTTCCTTGGTTGCTACCCAAGTCCCAATGTTTGTTATTTCCTAAAGTGACAGTTTTAGCAGAATTTGAAGTTTTGTTCCTATAACAGTATGAAACCATTAAAGAAATAAGTTCAGTTTCATCTTGGCATTTATTTGCGAATGGGATACTATTTTTGGACGGCAGGCTGACATCTGTCTAAGTTATTTTCTAATTAATCTGACAAACTTTCTGAGGCGGTATTTTCTACACCATTGGTCTCTCAACTTTTAAATTATGCCATCATCAGCAAAATATTTTGAAAATGTCTCTCTGTAAACTGTGTGTGTATAGTTTTTTCAAATTGTGTACATGTACTGTTGTCATTCTGTATGCTAAATATTAAAGTCTAATTTCTAATTTTGAGATAAAAATAGAAATTCTATTAATTTAAAACATATTTTCTGGGGTATATAACCCTATTTTTGAAACTACAGTGTTATAGTTCTCATTCTTTTTTCTAAACATTCTAACTTACCAGGTACTTGTAATTTATTTTATTTTATTATTTTATTTATTTTTGGCTGTGTTGGGTCTTCGTTGCTGTGCTCAAGCTTTCTCAAGTTGTGGTGAGCAGGGGCTACTCTTCGTTGTGGTGTGCGGGCTTCTCATTGCGGTGCTTCTCTTGTTGCGGAGCACGGGCTCTAGGTGCACAGGCTTTAGTAGTTGTGACTCATGGGCTCTAGAGCGCAGGCTCAGTAGTTGTGGCGGTCGGGCTTAGTTGCTCTGCGGCATGTGGGATGTGGGATCTTCCTGGACCAGGGCTCGAACCCGTGTCCCCGGCATTGACAGGCAGATTCTTAACCACTGCACCACCAGGGAAGCCTCTCATTCTTAGTGATTTTTCTGTTCTCATGTTTCTTCGGGATGCATCTCACGTCTATAACGGGGTAGTGATTCTCAGCTGGGGAGAGAATCTGAGAGGAGACGCCTGAGAAAGGTGATTAGAAAAGGCCTGCCTATGACCCCCATGCGAACCCCCTGCCCTGCTGTTCTTGCCACCTCAGCCATCCCACCTCATGGAAGTGTGGTGACTGCTAGAAACAGTTTGTTTTGTAAGTAGAATCATTTTTAAAATGTGCTGGGAGAATCTATGACTTAAGGGTTTTACAGGGACTCTCAATTTGTGATGTAAATAGTCATTTGCTTTTGGGGAGTGTAAATCCATATTTCCATATGCTGTTGGCCTAAGGAGTTCTCTAGCGTGAAAATATTAGGTGATGGCAGGGGGACCCTGATCATGAGGGGCTCAGAAGCTTTCATTTGAAGTGTCGATTAGAATGGATAATTGAAGCCAGTATCCCGATAATTCAGACCAAATTCCTTCCTTTTTTTTGTTTTTCATTTAAAAAAATTGAGGAATAGTTGATGTACAACATTATATGTTACAGGTGTACAATATAGCGATTCACAGTTTTTGAAGGTGATACTCCATTTATAGTTATTACAAAATATTGGCTATATTCCCTGTGTTGTACAATATATCCTTGCAGCTTATTTTATACACAATAGTTTGTTCCTCTTAATCCCCTACCCCTATATTGCCCCTCCCCCTTCCCTCTCCCCACTGGTGACCACTAGTTTGTTCTCCGTATCTGAGTCTGTTTCTGTTTTGTTATATTCACTAGTTTGTTGTATTTTTTAGATTCCACTTATAAGTGATATTATATAGTATTTACCTTTCTCTGTCTGACTTATTTCACTTAGCATAATGCCCTCCAAGTCTATCCATGTTGCTGCAAATGGCAACATTATCCATTCATCTGTTTGGTTTATTTTTTTGAATTTTATTTTATTTTTTTATACAGCAGGTTCTTTTTTGTTATTCATTTTATACATATTAGTGTATATATGTCAATCCCAATCTCCCAATTCATCACAGCCCCACCACTTAGGTTGCTTCCATATCTTGCCAATTGTAAATAGTGTTGCTATGAACATTGGGGTGCATGTATATTTTTGAATTAGTGTTTTTGTTTGAAATATACAGGGGTGAATTATTTTAAAAAATCCCTAATCTGTGCTTCTTTTCTTGACCAGTCTCAGCAACCTGAGCAATATTTCTGAGAGAACGTTCTAACAATAGTCCCAAGAGGAAGCCCTGAGAAAAGGTTCTGTGATCAAATACGTTTGGGAAACACTTCCTTCTTGTCCCTTCTTTTGGAGAGTCACCAGGCATTAAAGATTATGAGATGTCCTGCAGTAAAGGACACTTTGAACTCTGTTTAACCCAGTGTTTCCTGAACTTCTTTGACAGAGAGCCCTTCATTTATATAAAATTTGTTAATTTAGTGTAAAACTGGTGATCTTTGAAATATACTTTGGGAAATGCTAGAGTAAAATATAATATATATATATATATACATATATATATGTATATATGTTTCTATAACCACAAATGCTGGAATGAAAAGTCACCATCGATAGTCACGTGTCTGGGGAGAAGCCAGTATGGCTGGGATATGAATGGCCCACAATCACATAATAGTTACCTGCTGCTGCTTCTGCTGCTGGTGTGAGGGGTTTGTTAAGGAGACCCTCCAGGCCATCACTGGGCTTGTTAATAATTCAGCTTTATCCCAAAGAGAATAGCTACCTGGTGCCTTGGAGAGAGCTGCTAGACTAGAGGTTGGCCCCGTGCTAAACTAGAGGTTTGGCCAGAGCTTCTTTCTCCTGAGGCCCACCCACAGTTCTGCTGTCTTTTATGGGGATGGGGAGGAACAGGGTGGAGTGTCTTCTGCAGAGTGGAGTGGCCCAAGGACTGTGTCAGTGAAGACACTAAAGAAAGTGGGGAAAGATGAGATTGAATAGTGGGAAAGCCTTGAGCTCCCCCTAGAGGTACGTATACGGTCATCACTATTGTGGCAGGAAACTTGAAAATAAAAATTTTTTAGACTTGCATATCATGGATATTATTTGAAGTTCCATTTAATCTTTTATTTAAAAAGTAAACAGAGTGGTTATCCTTTAATATTAGCACTTATTTTAATTTAGATGCTATTTTTCAACGGCCGTATTTATGCAGTAGCTACTCCTATATAAGGACTACAAACCAGTCAGCATCTACATCCTTTTTGGGTAAGAAACAGTGACATATGGTCAGTGCAGAAGACCAATCTGTAAGTACTACGTTTTACCTGAACACAAGTTTAGCTAATGTGACTTTTATGAAGTCTTCGGATGCAAACTCCTTATCTTCCTTCCCCAAACTGAGCTACAGAGGAGTTTTCCTATTTATTTACCTCTGTTTGGGAGGTGGCAGGCCCTTCTCTTAAATGTTATGACATTAAGAGATGCTTTCCCTTAGTATTCCTGCAATACTTACAATTCCTTTAAGGCCATTTTAGAACGATGACTGTTCTAAATTTGTGCCCAAATGCATTGCTCTCTATTTTATGATGTTTATGAGGAAGGTGGGCTGAACCTGAAGAGCTTGTCCCTGGTTGCATCCACCCCTTCCCACACCGTGATTTGGAGAAGGTCCTGTAGCTTCTCGGAGCCTCAGAGTTTTATATGTTTATAATGAGATGCTGCAATAGCCCAAGTTGGACCCACACTATCATTTGTGCTAATGGAAAGACAACTCCACATGGGGAGCAAATTGAAGCATATTTGTCCTCAGCTGTCTGGGGGAGGTGCCAAGGGGTAGGCACAGTCACAATATAATCATGGTACATCTCCTGAGAGGTTCGATTTTCTCAGAGATTTAGGCGGAGGCAATATTATTTTTACATTAAAGCAAAAACAGTTTTGCTTGAGAGCAACATAAAAAGACATGAATCTTCAACACAAAACATAAGAATGAATTTTAAATCTTCCAACAGGCCCCCAGGGCATGCATTCACTTCTCTTTACAGTTAGGGGTTATTTCAAGAAAATGCCTTGAGAAGCATTGCTCTGGATCCACAGGGCCTGAGGTTAACACCAATGGAAATCGAGAGCTGACTTGTCCCATTGTCCCACCCTCGTCTTCCTCAGGCTCCCTCTGGGTCAGGTGCCCATCCTACTTTTCTCCCTGTACTCTAGAGATGGTCACATCTGTTACACAATTATTGTGTGCCAGGCATTGTGCCAAGCCCTTTACGTACATTACTTTAGTTAATCTTCTCAAGAGTTAAATAAATAAATGAAATAAGTAAGTTAATTATAGAGTAATTATCCCATTTTACAGATGAGGAAACCAAGACACAGAGATTTTAAGTTATTTGCCCAGTCAGGGAGGGCCAGAGTCAGAAAAGGAATGCTTGGTCTCTTAGCTATCTAGTGCGCCGTTTCCCCTCTGACGGCGTGGGAACGCTGATGACACTGGCCTCTAGAGGTGAAGAGGTGGGAGTGCAGGAAAAGGAGTGGAGCTGGAGAAATTCACCCCTCACATTCAGAGACAGAATTTTAAGTGCCATAGCAATATAAGCGGTGGTATATCGTGACTGCATTATCTAGATGCCTTTTCAGAATCTAGGAGGTTCCAGTGTGTACAGTTTGACCCAAGTCTCATATTTCAAACAGATTTATCATTTTGCCCAATTTTGGGGGTGGGGCATATTACCATAATAAACACCAAGGTCAAAATAGAGAATGTCCCAGATAGATAAAGAGCCTAGAGGTTTTTAGATCTTTTGTGCTGCTAAAATAGAAAACGGGGAATGAAGACAGTTTAGTTCAATTTAAGGAGCTTATATTAGGCACACATGGGGGGCAGCATCATATGATGTCACAGCTTCCTGCAGGGCTGACCCCACAGTTCGTGGAGGAGGCACCAAGACTGGTATGTTACTGCATCATTTATTGAAACAATTCCCTTTGTTTAGCACTGTGATTGTTGGCCTGATGAGGGAAAATTGTGAGAAATTTTGCTTGGTTTAAAAGTCTTGGTGCCAATCTGGCTGTCCCTTTGCCTCTGTTAATGTTGTCTGTGAATCAGGGTTTGGAATTATTAATTATGAAGGGAACCCCAGATGACGGGCTTAGGGTCACCTCATCTCCCAAATTCTGCCTATGGTTCCAGGAGGAAGACATTTAATGAACTCTGGTATCTTTAGGAAGCTTTATTTGAAATTCATTTGGGTGCAGCAGTTTTATGGGTGCAATCAGATCCAAACACTGCTTAATCCAAATACTGCTTAATTCTAGGCAGGAAAAAAGTGAATGATCTGTGTCTTATCCAAACCCTCAGTTAAGCTTGTCACGTTCCCATTAGCCTTTACAAACCAGAATGACCCAAACTGTAATTAATCCTAAGTATAATGAGATACAAAGGCATATTTTTTTCCTTTAATTTTTCTCTCTCTTACCAGCAAAGAATTTTAAACTATAGCTACAGTACTTAAAAGTTTGCATTTTGAACTGGCAAAGAGTAGAGAATAATGTGAAATCATCAGCAGATTGATACATTAGAATATTTTTGTGAGAACATTAAAAACATCTATAGTACAACTTTTTCATTTATCCTTATGTCAAATATTGCTTAGAATCATTCAGTATCATAATCTATATTAACGCTATTCTACTTTATAAAGGACTTTAAAGTAACACAAATTATGTTCTATGACATCTACTATGACGCTGGTGTTATCATCCCCACTTTGTATTTGAGGATACTGAAATTTAGAAAAGATAAGTAACTTGCCTAACTGCATACAATAGTGGACACAGGGAGGAAAACCATATATTTTAACAATGAGTTCAGGATTTTTCCACTAAGCAATTTGGTTTTCTGCTGTTTTATTTTCAGTTTGGGTTAATAGGCATATTGGTTGCTACTTACATTTGATTGTCACCTCTGGCTTGATGTTCTCGATGGCCTTCCAGTTGGCCCTGGGTAGTCAAATAACTACCAGTGCCAGGCAGCTAGTGTAAATAAGTGTGGTAGGCTGGGTGTCAGAATAGGGAGTGGTGAGGACTGTGGCAGATTGGAGACAATACACTCCTTAAAAGAGAATGCCTTGTTTATCTCCACTGGGTGTGCTGGCCTGGCATTGCCAAATCTCTGAAATTTTTAAAAATTATTATTTGACTCACATAGCTTTTACTTTAATTAATTAATTAAAATATATTTGACACAAAACATTGTATACATTTAAGGTGTACATGTTAATTTGATACATTTCTATCATATTATGTATTTATATGATATGATTGCCGTTGTAGCGATAATTAGCACATTTATCATGTTACATGATTATCATTTCCTTTTAGTGGTTGGAATACTTAAATTCTAGTCTCTTAGCAAGCTTGATTATAATACAATAGTGTTGTTTATATTCACTATGCTGTGCATTAGATCTCTAGCACTTATTTACTACTCGTTGCAAATTTGCACCCTTGAACAACATCTGTCCTATCCTCCCAACCTCCATCCCTTGATAACCACAACTTTACTCTCTGTTTTTATGAATTTGGCTTTTTTAGAGTCCATGTGTAAGTGATATCATATAGTGTTTGTCTTTCTCTGTCTGACTTTCTCATTTAGCATATAGTCCTCATAGTCCATCCATGTTGTCACAAATGGCAGGATATTCTTCTTTTTCATGGCTGAATAATAGTGTGTGTGTATCTATCTGTCTATCTATATATATAGATATACACACACATATATACACACACACACACATATATATATATCTCATCCATTCATCTGTTGATGGGCATTTAGATTGTTTCCATATCTTGCCTGTTGTGAATAATGCTGCAATAAACATTGGAGTGCATAGATCTCTTAGATCCTGTTTTCATTCTTCGGGTATACACCAGCAATAGAGTTACTGGATCCAAATCTCTGAAATTTTTAAGATGAGCCCGAGATCTCAAATTTATGTGAAATCTCTCAATTTTTTTTTTTTTTGTGGTACGCGGCCTCTCACTGTTGTGGCCTCTCCCGTTGTGGAACACAGGCTCCGGACGCACAGGCTCAGTGGCCATGGCTCACGGGCCCAGCCGCTCCGCGGCATGTGGGATCTTCCCAGACCAGGGCACGAACCTGTGTCACCTGCGTCGGCAGGCAGATTCTCAACCACTGCGCCACCAGGGAAGCCAGAAATTTCTCAATTTTAAGTGTTGGCAAATAAAAAAATTCTTTTTCTTTTAAACTCTGTAAGCCAAACAAAGCACATGTATCCAGTGAATTCAGCCCATGATTGCCAGTTTGTGACATGGACTGTTTTTTTTTTCTTTTGATGTACATATGCAGGAGGAGGGAGGGAGGGAGGGAAGTTCAGTATTATTTACTCAGACTGTAGATGCTTACTCTTCTTTTTTTTTTTTTTTTTTTTTACTGCATTAAAATACTGAGTTTATTTCACATGTATATTTTTGTCTCCCCACCATTTCCATTTGTCTGACCACCACTACTACTATGTCCTATCATAACATTCCATACATACTTAAAACCAAGCAAAGGGTGGAGTTCCATCTTTAAAAACTAAACAGGCATTTTGGACAACACATTCTTGGCAATGGAACCTGGACAACATTTATCAGACACGGTAGGGAAAGTTCTCACTCTGCATTATAAAAAGGACAGCCAGATATCAACTGGTACAGAAATGAAATAAGACGGAAAATTTTAACAAACTTTTTAAACTATTTTCTTAAAGAGACTTCCTCCACTGCCAGAGATCTTGAATAGCCTCCTGGTCAGTCATCTGGAAACAATTCTTCACAAAATTGATGAATTTGGCTTCCACTTTGGGAAGGGAACCACCTTTTTCTATACTTGCTTGCATTTTTGCTTTAATGTCGTCTACAGAGCTAGGTCCTTTCAGTGTTTGAGGAGTTTTTTCCTGTTTTTTGAAGGATTCTTGACCTTTTGATCTTGGTGTTGATGGTTTTGAGTCTTTTCCATTCTGGTTTGATTTTTGTGCATTTTTGGCTGGAGTACCTCGTACAGATTTCCTTACTGGAGCTTTTTCTTCGGCTTCCTCATCATCAAAGTCATCATCATCTTCATCATCATCATCGTCGTCGTCATCATCATCATCTTCATCTTCATCAGCAGCAAGTTTTACTTTTTTTCTGTGGAACCTTGCTACCACTTCCAGGGGCAGAACGCTTTCCAGGTATACTTAGGAGTTTCACATCCTCCTCCTCTTCATCTTCTGACTCTGCATCTTCCTCCACAGCTACTAAGTGCTGTCCGCTAATATGCACAGGCCCTGAACCACACTTCGACCGTAAGACCACAGGTGGTGTTATTTCAAAGCCCCCAAGGGAAACCGTTGGCTGCACAGACATTTTCAAAGTTGCCAGCGTTACTTTAATTGGACTGCCTTCATAATTCATCACCTCTGCTTCGACAATGTGCAATTCATCCTTTGCGCCAGCCCCTAAACTGCCCGTTCTTAAAGATAACTGGTGCTCATTTTCATCATTATCCACCTTAAAGTGATAATCTTTGTCGGCCTTTAGTTCACAACCGAAAAGATAGTTCTGGGGCCTCAGGGTGCTCATGTGCATGTCCATCAAATCTTCCATGGGTTGGTGGCACGCACTTTGGTGGGAGAGAAAGTGGACGGAGATAAAAGACTACCGTTCGAAGGAACAGTCACGCAGGACGGAATCAGACCAGGGACGCTTACTCACTCTTCTTGAAGCCAGGAAGTCTGAGCAAAGCTGAGGAGATCCACTGGGGGGTTTCCAGGCTGCTTTAGTGTGAGCTATTTGGGGACTGCCCTCTTCTTGCAGAACTGTCTGAAATGAGGGAGACTTTCTTATAATTAGGGGTTGACCACCCAGCACCCACTCTCTCTCTGAGCATTGCCCACGCTCCAGTACTTGGCTGTGTGCGTTGTTTAATATCCTTTCTGCTTTTCCTATACTTCCTTTATTCCTTGCCTCTCCTTGGGGGAATTTTACGTTGAGCTGATGATGAAACTGAAATCAGAACCATTTGCAAACTTCTCAGACAAAAAGCCTTTAGAAGAGGGCAAAGTTATTGTTTTAAAGTAAATTTCTTTTTGTTGTATGATCTATGGATTTTATTTGCCCGGTTTCCTGTCCCTGAAAAGACAGAAAATTAAAAACTAAATTGATTGAATTTTCCCAGATGCAATCAAATTTGTATTTCATTAAAGTTTTTGAATTTTAATCAAATCTGGCACAAAGTGACCATATCACTGTTATATGACCCCCTGCAAAAGGAACCATGATTCTGAGATTTTTCTTTATTGTAAAATTTAGATCTTCTGTTTATGTCTAATAAAAGTCCATCTAGTTAGTTTAACGTGCTATGACCAAGAGGTTCTTTTACTGTATCAGTGGAATGGTTTGAACATTTTTGATCCATGGAGGTGTGATGAAAAGTCAGATAAAGGATGCATGAAGAAACGCTACAATTAAAAAGTATTATTTGCTGAGTACTTACTATTTACCAGGTGCTGTGCTAAGTAAGCATTTTACAGTCACCTTCATCTCATTTAAGCCATTAAACCATATGTAAAGTCAGTATCACTTTTTCTTTTGGTATCAAAATGTGGATTTATTGATTTAAAAAAAAATTGACAATATTATGTCAGTTTCGGGTGTACAATATAGTGATCTGAAACTGAAACTGAAATACATTATGAAATGATCACCATGACGAGTTTGGTAACTGTAACCATACCAAATTATTACAGTATTATTGACTATATATATATTCCTTATGTTGTATATTACATCCCTGAGACTTATTTTATAACTAGAAGCTTATATCTATTAATCCTTTTCATCTATTTTACCCAACATCCCACCCCACTCCCTCTGGGAACCACCAGTTTGCTTTCCATATCTGTGTCTATTTCTGTTTTGTTTTATTTGTTTGTTTTATTTTTTAGATTCCACATACAAGAGAGATCATATGGTATTTGTCTTTCTCTGTCTGACTTATTTCACTTAGCATAATACCCTCTACATAAATTCATCCATGTTTTCGCAAATGGCATAATTTAATTTTTTACAACTGAGTAGTATTCTGCTGTGTGTGTGTGTGCGTGCGCGCATATACACCACATATACCACATATTTTATATTCATTCCTCTATCATTGGACGTTTAGGCTGCTTCCATATCTTGACTATTGTAAATAATGCTGCAATGAACATTGGGGTGCATGTACCTTTTCTAATTAGTGTTTTTGTTTTCTTTGGGTAAAACCCAGAAGTGGAACTGCTGGATAATATGGTAGCTCTATTTTCAATTTTTTGAGGAACCTCCATACTGTTTTTTTAGTGGCTGCACCAATTTACATTCCCACCAACAATGCACGAGGGTTCCCCTTTCTCCACATCCTTGCCATCACTTGTTCTTTATTTTTTTTTAAATATAAATTTTATTTAGCATAAAGTACCATATATAAGATAAAAAAAATCAACAAAAGAAAAATACAATACATACCTGATAAGAAATTCCTTTACCTAATATAAAATATTTGTTACAAATCCAAAAATATATAAGCATACAAAAATATAATGGACAGGGCTTCCCTGGTGGCACAGTGGTTGAGAATCTGCCTGCCAATGCAGGGGACATGGGTTCGAGCCCTGATCTGGGAAGATCCCACATGCCGCGGAGCAACTGGGCCCGTGAGCCACAACTGCTGAGCCTGCGCGTCTGGAGCCTGTGCTCCGCAACAAGAGAGGCCGCGATAGTGAGAGGCCTGCGCACCGTGATGAAGAGTGGCCCCCGCTTGAGGGTTCTTCAGAGAAACAGAGCCAATAGGATATGTACATGTATATAATGAGATGTACTTTAAGGAATTGGTTCCCACAGTTGTGGGAGCTGGTAAGTTCGAAATCTACAGAGCAGACTGTCAGGTTGAAGCTTCACAGAAGATTTGATGTTACAGTAGTCAATCTGAAAGCTGTCTGTAGGTAGAATTCCTTCTTTTTTAGAGACCTCATTCTTTTCTTTTAAAGCTGTTTGGATGATTGATTGGATGAGGTCACCAACACTATGGAGTGTAATCTGTTTACTCAGAGTCTACTGTTTTAAATGTTATTTGAATGCAACACATACCTTCCCAGCAGCATCTTGACTGGTGTTTGACTTACAGTCTGGGTACCATGGCCGAGTCAAGATAACACATAAAGTCAACCATCTCAGTTCACCTCCTTGTCAGCTTGGCACCCATACACATCTCCTTACACCACATTTATTCTCCAAATCAAGACAATGACAGGGTCGCCATCCCTTGTTATTTCTTGTCTTTTTGATGATAACCATTCTGACAGGTGTGAGATCATATCTCATTGTGGTTTTGATTTGTATTTCCCTGATGATTAGTGATGTTGAGCATCTGTGTGTGTTCTTTGGAGAAATGTCTACTCAGGGCCTTTGTGCATTTTTAATTGGATTTTTTTTTTATTGAGTTGTGTGATTTCTTTATATAACTTGGATATTAACCCCATATCAGATATATCATTTGCAGATATCTTCTCCCATTCAATAGATGGCCTTTTCTTTTCATTGATGGTTTCCTTTGCTGTGCAAAGTCTTTTTTGTTTGATGTAGTCCCATTTGTTTATTTTAGCTTTTGTTGCCCTTGCCTGAGGTGACAGATCCAAAAAATTATTGCTAAGGCCAATGTCAAAGAGCCTGTGTTTTCTTCTAGGACTTCTGTGCTGTCAAGCCTTACATTTAAGTCTAATCTATTTTGAATTTATTTTTTGTAGATAGTGTGAGAAAATGGTCTGGTTTCATTCTTTTTGTAGCTGTCCAGTTTTCCCAACACCATTTATTTTATTTTATTTTTTTATTTTATTATTTTTTTTGCGGTACGCGGGCCTCTCACTGCTGTGGCCTCTCCCGTTGCGGAGCACAGGCTCTGGACACGCAGGCTCAGTGGCCATGGCTCACAGGCCCAGCTGCTCTGAGGCATGTGGGATCCTCCTGGATCCGGGCACGAACCCGTGTCCCCTGCATCGGCAGGTGGACTCTCAATCACTGCGCCACCAGGGAAGCCCCCCAACACCATTTATTAAAGAGTCTGTCTTTTCCCCATTGTGTATTCTTGCCTCCTTTGTTGAAGATTAATTGACCAAATAAGCATGGGTTTATTTCTGGGCTTTCTATTTTGTTCCATTGATCTTTATGTCTGTTTTTATGCTAGTACAGTACCATATTGTTTTGATTACTGTAGCTTTGTAGTATAGTTTGAAATCAGGGAGTGCAATGCCTCCAGTTTTGTTTTTCTTTCTCAAGATTGTTTTGGCTATTCAGGGTCTTTTGTGGTTCCATACAAATTTTAGGATTATTCTAGTTCTGTGAAAAATGCCATTGGTATTTTGATAGGGATTGCATTGAAATTGTAGATTACTTTGGGCAGTAGTCCCAGTTTAAAGATGAAAAAACTCTGTCTCAGAAAGGTTCAATATCTTGCCCAAGGTATTATGGCCAGTCAGCAGTGGAACTTTGATTCAAACTCAGGTTTTTTTGATCCTCAAGTGCCACCATGTTGTATAGCATCCGCATCAAAGAAAGGATTATATACACTGCTTCAGAAGCCATGCAAAAAGTAAGTCAAGCAAACAGAACTAATTGAAGTGAGACATGAAGATTACTTTGTGCAATTAAGATGATGTGAGACATTTAGCAGACAAAGCAGGGACACATTGACCATAATTAGCAGGGTGTTGAATACCACATATTTCCTAGGATAAGTGGAGAAATAGGTTCTGGGAATGCTGGCAAGGGCAACAAACTCATCTTGCTTGACTAGTGATATATGGCTGTATAATATGTGAGAATATCATGCCTTCGGCAGTCTATGACTCTGATGTTGAATGACCATTGGTGGAAGCAATGTAAAGTTTTGTGTTAAGGTGGAATATTGATTTATGTCACGTTTTGCCTGAATTCAATGCCTGCTTTGTGTTTCAGTATATGAATACTCCTTAATGTCTTTAACCAGTTCACTATTCACAGATACTGAGAATTCAATATCTATATATTTTGGTCTCCAGTATTTTGTTGCCATAAGTAATAATTTGCATTGAACTTTACCATCTATTGACCTCCATTTAAATTGTAGAGTTTGGTATCCCATCAGTCACAGTACATTGCATTTGTGAAAAACTGAGTCTAAAGACCTCATCTTTGGCAATCAAGGTCTGCCATGATGTTCCATCTCAGTATATGATTGGTTAACAAGATAGAAGCCAAGATCTGTAGTTGAACCTCTTCCAAGTCCTGATTGTGCTTCCGCACAAACTTAAGCCTGGACTGATGCTAAAATGGTTTGGCTCTAAGCATGTAGCCAGCCTTCTGTAATTAACATAACTGGAAAATAGGGGAGAATCAAGCTATTATCTTAATACTTTCCTCTTTTGAGTCAGCCATTAAGTTACAGCTTTATCCGTCTTCACTGGTCGAGTGTTTGCTATCTGTTGGCTGTTAAAATGCTCACAGATTTTTAAAGCCTATGATGGGACAATTTGTATATATTTTCTTAATTGGATGTATTTAATTTTCAAAATACATTAATGCAAAGTTGAAATAGATATTTTATGGATGCTGATTTTTAATTTTTGCTAACAGTTATTAACATGAAGTAGCTAGCAAGATAAAGGAAACTAAGAGTTTAAAACTAATAACCTTGGAAGAAATTTCAGACTGAGTACATTGGGGATTGCCAGTAATGCTCTTTTGTGATAAAGTCATTGGATTATCACCTCAGCCTTTGCCTCCTTATGAGTTATTAGTGTAATTAATGTGATAATTTGTTTAAGTTTGTGTTAAGTAATTCACATGGTACAGAAGGGTGTAGTAGATAGTAAACGCTCCTTCATTCCCTTTGAGCACTCTTGTTTTCCTAGTTTGTCCTCTGGAGCCACAAAGAAAAAACTCGTGCCTTTTTAAAAAACACAGTAGTTCAAGTATTTGAAGCCAGCTACTGTATAATTCCTTTTAGCATTTTGTCTTCCAGGCTGAATTCCTCAGTTCTCTCCATAGTTTATTTATGAGATGGTTCCCACCTTCCTTATCTTTTTGTTGCCCATTTTATGCACGTTTTTGAGTGTCAAAGTCCTTTAAAAGTTTCATGCTTAGAACTGAATATACATTCTGGATATGCTCTGCTAGTCTCAGGATAAAAGGACTAAAATCCCCCATGATCCGAGTACTATACTTCCTTCATCTGAACACTATATTTTTAGTCATTGAAGCCAAACATTGCATCATTTTGTTTAGCATCTGTATCCTATTATTAATTCATACATAGCTTGTAAGTTAAAAAGGCTCAACAGTGAGACAGATGTAAGTTAACTATATAGAGCTGTGTGTCTTTAGGCAAGTTATATTCAACCTCTCAGAGTCCAAGTATTCCTAATTATAAAATTATACACATAAACTATTTCTCACCTGGTTGCTGTAATAAGATTATACATGAAATCTGTGAGACTTTTAGGTGGAATTTAATAATGTTAACTCCTTTCTACTTATACCATTCTGAATTTTACATGCACTACTTAATCCATTCTTTAGGGCCAAGCTCTCCTGTCAATTAATGTAGGAAAAGAAGAAAGGTAAAAGCCATCCCACCCTTTCAGGTTATGTGTGTACTGCCCAGTGACCCCTAGAGAAGGTAGACCTGGTACATAGTAGGCCCTCAATAAATACATAAATTAATACATATTTGTTGAATGATTTTATGGGATTTGATTTCAAGTAGGAAGGGTGAATTGCTATGGGTTGGCTGGTGAGACTGATGGGTGGATGACCTTTTAATTTGCCTATTTGTAGAGTTGGCTTTGTCTGCTTTTCTTTCTCATAATTATGAAGGTTTGGCAAGACGATATAATGAATATCATAGTAAATTATATATAAAATGGTTACTGCTTGCAGGGTTGTTAATTCAGCCTGGCTGCTGGAGAGCCATTTATTGCCTTGGAATGGATAATTTGTTAAATGACACATAAGAAAGTTGAAAGAATTAATGTTCCTCTCCAAAGATCAATTTACTCCATTTTTTAAAAATGTTTTTATTGGAGTATAATTGCTTTACAATGGTGTGTTAGTTTCTGCTTTATAACAAAGGGTATCAGTTATACATATACATATATCCCCATATCTCTTCCCTCTTGCGTCTCCCACCCTCCCCATCCCACCCTTCTAGCTGGTCACAAAGCACCGAGCTGATCTTGCTGTGCTATGCGACTGCTTCCCACTACCTATCTTTTTTACATTTGGTAGTGTATATATGTCCATATATACACTACCACTCTCTCACTTTGTCCCAGCTTACCCTTCCCCCTCCCCGTGTCCACGAGTCCATTTTCTAGTAGGTCTGCGTCTTTATTCCCGTCTTGCCCCTAGGTTCTTCATGACCATTTTGTTTTTGTTTTTGTTTTACATTCCATATATATGTGTTAGCATACAGTATTTGTTTTTCTCTTTCTGACTTACTTCACTCTGTATGACAGACTCTAGGTGCCTAACTGCAAATGCACCTAACTGCAAATAACTCAGTTTCGTTCCTTTTTATGGTTGAGTAATATTCCATTGTATATATGTGCCACATCTTTATCCATTCATCTGTCGATGGGCACTTAGGTTGCTTCCATGTCCTGGCTATTGTAAATAAGGCTGAGATGAACATAGTGGTACATGACTCTTTTTGAATTATGCTTTTCTCAGGGTATATGCCCAGTAGTGGGATTGCTGGGTCATATGGTGGTTCTTTTTTTTTTTTTTAACATCTTTATTGAAGTATAATTGCTTTACAATGGTGTGCTAGTTTCTGCTCTATAACAAAGTGATCAGTTATACATATACATATATCCCCATATCTCTTCCCTCTTGCGTCTCCTACCCTCCCATCCCAACCCCCGGCTGGTCACAGAGCACCGAGCTGACCGCCCTGTGCCACGCGGCCGCTTCCCACCAGCCATCCACTCTACACCTGGTAGTGTATATATCTCCATGCCACTCTCTCACTCTGTCCAAGCCCATGCCTTCCCCTCCCCGTATCCCCCGGTCTACTCTCCAGTAGGTCCGCGTCTCCATTCCCAACTTGCCCCTAGGTTTTTCACGACCATTTTTTTGTTTGTTTTTTAGATTCCATATATGTGTTAAAACATGGTATTTGTTTCTCTCTCTCTCTGACCCACCTCACTCTGTATGACAGACTCTAGGTCCATCCACCTCACTACAAATAACTCAATTTTGTTTCTTTTTATGGCTGAGTAATACTCCATTGTATATATGTGCCACATCTTCTTTATCCATTCATCTGTTGA
>NC_041221.1:66393972-66394515 GCF_002837175.3 Physeter macrocephalus
TTTTTATTTCCATTTCTCTAGGAAGTGGGTCAAAAAGGATCTTGCTGTGATTTATGTCATAGAGTGTTCTGCCTATGTTTTCCTCTAAGAGTTTGATAGTGTCTGGCCTTACATTTAGGTCTTAAATCCGTTTTGAGTTTATTTTTGTGTATGCTGCTAAGGAGTGTTCTAATTTCATTCTTCTACATGTACTGGTCCAGTTTTCCCAGCACCACTTATTGAAGAGGCTGTCTTTTCTCCATTGTATATTCTTGCCTCCTTTATCAAAGATAAGGTGACTGTATGTGCGTGGGTTTATCTCTGGGCTTTCTATCCTGTTCCATTGAGCTATATTTCTGTTTTTGTTCCAGTACCATACTGTCTTGATTACTGTAGCTTTGTAGTATAGTCTGAAGTCTGGGACCCTGATTTCTCCGGCTCCGTTTTTCTTTCTCAGTATTGCTCTGGCTATTCGGGGTCTTTTGTGTTTCCATATAAATTGTGAAATTTTTTGTTCTAGTTCTGTGAAAAATGCCAGTGGTAGTTTGATAGGTATTGCATTGA
>NC_041221.1:66394594-66398054 GCF_002837175.3 Physeter macrocephalus
CATACAGGTTTTTTGTCTCCTTAGGTAGGTTTATTCCTAGGTATTTTATTCTTTTTGTTGCAATGGTAAATGGGAGTATTTTCTTAATTTCACTTTCAGGTTTGTCATCATTAGTGTATAGGAATGCAAGAGATTTCTGGGTATTAATTTTATATCCTGCTACTTTACCAAATTCATTGATTAGCTCCAGTAGTTTTCTGGTAGTGTCTTTAGGATTCTCTATGTATCGTATCATGTCATCTGTAAACAGTGACAGCTTGACTTCTTCTTTTCTGATTTGGATTCCTTTTATTTCTTTTTCTTCTCTGATTGCTGTGGCTAAAACTTCCAAAACTATGTTGAATTATAGTAGTGAGAGTGGGCAACCTTGTCTTGTTTCTGATCTTAGTGGAAATGGTTTCAGTTTTTCACCATTGAGGACTATGTTGACTGTGGGTTTGTCATATATGGCCTTTATTATGTTGAGGTAAATTCCCTCTATGCCTACTTTCTGCATTTGCATATATTGAAGAATCTTTGCATCCCTGGGATAAACCTCACTTGATCATGGTGTATGATCCTTTTAATGTGCTGTTGGATTCTGTTTGCTAGTATTTTGTTGAGGATTTTTGCATCTATGTTCATCAGTGATATTGGCCTGTAGTTTTCTTTCTTTGTGTCGTCTTTGTCTGGTTTTGGTATCAGGGTGATGGTGGCCTCATAGAATGAGTTTGGGAGTGTTCCTCCCTCTGCTATCTTTTGGAAGAGTTTGAGAAGGATAGGTGTTAGCTCTTCTCTAAATGTTTGATAGAATTCACCTGTGAAGCCATCTGGTCCTGGGCTTTTGTTTGTTGGAAGATTTTTTTTTTTTTTTTTTGTAAAGCACCTTTGCTTTATATATATATATATTTATTTTTGACTGTGTTGGGTCTTTGTTTCTGTGCAAGGGCTTTCTCTAGTTGCGGCAAGTGGGGGCCACTCTTCATTGCAGTGCGTGGGCCTCTCACTGTCGCGGCCCCTGTTGTTGCGGAGCATAAGCTCCAGATGCGCAGGCTAAGTAGTTGTGGCTCACGGGCTTAGTTGCTCCGTGGCATGTGGGATCTTCCCAGACCAGGGCTCGAACCCATGTCCCCTGCATAGGCAGGCAGACTCTCAATCACTGTGACACCAAGGAATCCCTGTTGGAAAATATTTAATCACAATTTCAATTTCAGTGCTTGTGATTGGTCTGTTCATATTTTCTGTTTCTTCCTGGTTCAGTCTCGGAAGGTTGTGCATTTCTAAGAATGTGTCCATTTCTTCCAGGTTGTCCATTTTAATGCGTATAGTTGCTTGTAGTAATCTCTCACGGTCCTTTATATTTCTGCAGTGTCAGTTGTTACTTCTCCTTTTTCATTTCTAATTCTATTGATTTGAGTCTTCTCCCTTTTTTTCTTGATGAGTTTGGCTAATAGTTTACCAATTTTGTTTATCTTCTCAAAGAACCAGCTTTTAGTTTTATTGATCATTACTATTGTTTCCTTCATTTCTTTTTCATTTATTTCTGATCTAATCTTTACGATTTCTTTCCGTCTGCTAACTTTGGGTTTTTTTTTTGTTCTTCATTCTCTAATTGCTTTAGGTGTAAGTTTAGGTTATTTGAGATGTTTCTTGTTTCTTAAGGTAAGATTGTATTGCTATAAACTTCCCACTTAGAACTGCTTTTTCTGCATCCCATAGGTTTTGGGTCATCGTGTTTACATTGTCTTTTGTTTCTAGGTGTTTTTTGATTTCCTCTTTGATTTGTTCAGTGATCTCTTGGTTATTAAGTAGTGTATTGTTTAGCCTCCATTTGTTTGTAGTTTTCACAGATGCTTCCCTGTAATTGATATCTAGTCTCATAGTGTTGTGGTCAGAAAAGATACTTGATATTCTTTCAATTTTCTTAAATTTACCAAGGCTTGACTTGTCACCCAGCATATGATCTATCCTGGAGAATTTTCCATGAGCACCTGAGAAGAAAGTTTATTCTGTTTTTTTTGGATGGAATGTCCTATAAATATCAATTAAGTCCATCTTGTTTAATGTATCATTTAAAGCTTGTTTTTCCTTATTTATTTTCATTTTGGATGATCTGTCCATTGGTGAAAGTGGGGTGTTAAATTCCCCTACTATGATTGTGTTACTCTCGATTTCCCCTTTTATGGCAGTTCGTATTTGCCTTATGTATTGAGGTGCTCCTATTTTGGCTGCATAAATATTTACAATTGTTATATCTTCTTCTTGGATTGATTTGCATGGAATATCTTTTTCCATCCCCACACTTTCAGTCTGTATGTGTCTCTAGGTCTGAAGTGGTTCTTTTGCAGACAGCATATATATGGGTCTTGTTTTTGTATCCATTCAGCCAGTGTATGTCTTTTGGTTGGAGCATTTAATCCATTTACATGTAAGGTAATTATCATTATGTATGTTCCTATTATCATTTTCTTATTTGTTTTGGGTTTGTTATTGTAGGTCTTTTCCTTCTCTTGTGTCTCCTGCCTAGAGAAGTTCATTTAGCATTTGTTGTAAACCTGGTTTGGTTGTGCTGAATTCTCTTAGCTTTTGCTTGTCTGTAAAGGTTTAATTTCTGTGAAATCTGAATGAGAATCTTGCTGAATAGAGTAATCTTGGTTGTAGGTTTTTCCCTTTCATCATTTTAAATATGTCTTGCTATTCCCTTCTGGCTTGCAGAGTTTCTGCTGAAAGATCCGCTGTTAATCTTATGGGGATTCCCTTGTATGTTATTTTTCCCTTGCTGCTTTTAATATTTTTTCTTTGTATTTAATTTTTGATAGTTTGATTAATATGTGTCTTGGCGTGTTTCTCCTTGGATTTATCCTTTTTGGGACTCTCTGTGCTTCCTGGACTTGATTAACTGTTTCCTTACCCATATTAGGGAAGTTTTCAACTATAATCTCTTCACATATTTTCTCAGTTCCTTTCTTTTTCTCTTCTTCTTCTGGGACCCCTATAATTCGAATGTTGGTGTATTTAATATTGCCCCAGAGGTCTCTGAGACTGTCCTCAGTTCTTTTCATTCTTTTTTCTTTATTCTGCTCTGCAGTAGTTATTTCCACTATTTTATCTTGCAGGTCACTTATCCGTTCTTCTACCTCAGTTATTCTGCTATTGATTCCTTCTATAGAATTTTTAATTTCATTTATTGTGTTGTTCATGATTGTTTGCTCTTTAGTTTTTCTAGGTCCTTGTTAAACATTTCTTCTACTTTCTCCATTCTATTTCCAACATTTTGTAGTTTGATTAATATGTGTCTTGGCGTGTTTCTCCTTGGATTTATCCTTTTTGGGACTCTCTGTGCTTCCTGGACTTGATTAACTGTTTCCTTACCCATATTAGGGAAGTTTTCAACTATAATCTCTTCACATATTTTCTCAGTTCCTTTCTTTTTCTCTTCTTCTTCTGGGACCCCTATAATTCGAATGTTGGTGTATTTAAT
>NC_041221.1:66398285-66402601 GCF_002837175.3 Physeter macrocephalus
CCTATTTCCTCTTCATTTGTTTGGTCTCGTGGGTTTTTACCTTGCTCCTTCATCTGCTGTGTGTTTCTTTGTCTTCTCATTTTGCTTAACTTACTGTGTTTGGGGTCTTCTTTTGTAGGCTGCAGGTTCGTATTTCCCATTGTTTTTGGTGTCTGCCCCCAGTGGCTAAGGTTGGTTCAGTGGGTTGTGTAGGCTTCCCAGCGGAGTGGACTAGTGCCTGTGTTCTGGTGGACAAGGCTGGATCTTGTCCTTCTGGTTTGGCAGGTCCATATCTGATTGTGTGTTTTGGGGTGTCTGTGACCTTATGATTTTAGGCAGCCTCTCTGCTAATGGGTGCGGTTGTGTTCCTGTCTTGCTAGTTTTTTGGCATAGGGTGTCCAGCACTGTAGCTTGCTGGTCGTTGAGTGGAGCTGGGTGTTGGCATTGAGATGGAGATCTCTGGGAGATTGTCACCATTTGATATTTCGTGGACCTGGGAGGTCTCTTGTGGACCAATGTCCGGAGCTCGGCTCTCCCACTTCAGAGGCACAGCCTTGATGCCTGGCTGGAGCACCTAGAGCCTGTCATCCACATGGCTTAGAATAAAAGGGAGAAAAGAAAAAGAAAGGAAGAAAAAAATAAAATTAAACAAGATAAAATAAAAATTTATTCAAATAAAAAACAAAAAATAATTATTAAAAATTTTTTAAAAAGTAATTAGAAAGAAAGAAAGAAAGAAGAGAACAACCAAACCAAAAAACAAATCCACCAATGATAACAAGCACTAAAACCTATACTAAGAAAAAAAAAAAACGGACAGACAGAACCCTAGGACAAATGGTAAAAACAAAGCTATACAGACAGAATCACACACAGAAGCATAAACATACACACTCAGAAAAATAAAATTAAACAAGATAAAATAAAAATTTATTCAAATAAAAAACAAAAAATAATTATTAAAAATTTTTTAAAAAGTAATTAGAAAGAAAGAAAGAAAGAAGAGAACAACCAAACCAAAAAACAAATCCACCAATGATAAGCGCTGAAAAGTATACTAAGAAAAAAAAAAAACGGACAGACAGAACCCTAGGACAAATGGTAAAAACAAAGCTATACAGACAGAATCACACACAGAAGCATAAACATACACACTCAGAAAAAGAGAAAAAGGGAAAAAATATATATATATTGTTGCTCCCAAAGTCCACCTCCTCAATTTGGGTTGATTCGTTGTCTCTTCAGGTATTCCACAGATGCACGGTACATCAAGTTGATTGTGGAGATTTAATCCGCTGCTCCTGAGGCTGCTGGGAGAGATTTCCCTTTCTCTTCTTTGTTCGCACAGCTCCCGGGGCTCAGCTTTGGATGTGGCCCCGCCTCTGGGTGTAGGTTTCCTGAGGGCGTCTGTTCTTCGCCCAGACAGGATGGGGTTAAAGGAGGAGCTGATTCCGGGTCTCTGGCTCATTCAGGCTGGGATGGGGGAGGGGTACAGAGTGCGGGGCGAGCCTGCGGCGGCAGAGGCTGGCGTGACGTTGCACCAGCCTGAGGCGCGCACCGGGGAAGCTGTCCCTGGATCACGGGACCCTGGCAGTGGCGGGCTGCACAGGCTCCCGGGAGGGGAGGTGTGGACAGTGGCCTGTGCTCGCACACAGGCTTCTTGGTGGCGGCAGCAGCAGCCTTAGCGTCTCTGTGGTCCGTGCTGATAGCTGCAGCTCGCGCCCGTCTCTGGAGGTTCTTTAAGCAGCACTCTGAATCCCCTCTCCTCGCGCACCAGGAAACAAAGAGGCAAGAAAAAGTCTCTTGTTTCTTCGGCAGCTCCGGACTTTTTCCCGGACTCCCTCCTGGCCCCCACTAGCTGTGGTGCACTAGCCCCTTTAGGCTGTGTTCATGCAGCCAACCCCAGTCCTCTCCCTGGGATCCGACCTCCGAAGCCCGAACCTCAGCTCCCAGCCCCCTCCCGCCCCGGCGGGTGAGCAGACAAGCCTCTCGGGCTGGTGAATGCTGGTCAGTATCGATCCACTGTGCGGGAATGTCTCCGCTTTGCCCTCCGCACCCCAGTGGCAGCTCTCTCCTCCATGGCTCCGAAGCTTCCCCCTCCACCACCCGTAGTCTCCACCCACGAAGGGGCTTCCTAGTGTGTGGAAACCTTTCCTCCACAGCTTCCTCCCCGAGGTGCAGGTCCTGTCCCTATTCTTTTGTATGTTTTTTCCTTTTTCTTTTGCCCTACCCAGGTACGTGGGGAGTTTCTTGCCTTTTGGGAGGTCTGAGGTCTTCTGCCAGCCTTCAGTAGGTGTTCTGTAGGAGTTGTTCCACATGTAGATGTATTTCTGATGTATTTGTGGGGAAGAAGGTGATCTCCATGTCTTACTCTTCCGCCATCTTGAAGCTCCTTTTTTTTTTTTTTTTTTCATAAATTTATTTATTTATTTATTTGGCTGTGTTGGGTCTTCATTTCTGTGCGAGGGCTTTCTCTAGTTGCGGTGAGCGGGGGCCACTCTTCATCGCGGTGCGCGGGCCTCTTACTGTCGCAGCCTCTCTTGTTGCGGAGCACAGGCTCCAGACGCGCAGGCTCAGTAGTTGTGGCTCACTGGCCCTGTTGCTCTGCGGCATGTGGGATCTTCCCAGACCAGTGCTCGAACCCGTGTCGCCTGCATTGGCAGGCAGATTCTCAACCACTGCGCCACCAGGGAAGCCCCTCTCCTTTTTTTTTTTCGGGCTAAATATCTGTTCAGAGCCTTGGGTTCCTTTTAAGAGAGAAGCTATAAAATAACAATATAATCATCTCCTCTTTATTTTCTTATTTAGCAGTGTAAGACCTGAGGAAGTAATGTAATATTCAGAATGGATACTGGTACACTTAGAGGAATTCCTGCAGAGAATAGAAGCTTGCCAAACTGAGTATAGGAAATCACAGATGACATGTACAGCATTGGGAGAATATCTGAATTTGCATAGAACCTTGACAGATACATGACAGTTAAACCTGATGCAATTTTATGATCAAGAGTGATAAATGTGGCTGCCAGTGTGAATTTTAATCCTGGTTCCTTGGAATACTATAATTTTTCCAGTTTGGTGGGATGTAGTTTGTAACATAAGGTGGGTAGTTCTTCCTCTCAGAATAAGGGATTCTTGTTTCTTTGTGTCTGTTCTCACCTATGCGGTATAAATGCCTGTGTTGGACCATCTGAGACTGTTCAGTTCACAAAAAGACCAAAGAGGAAGAGTCTATGGGTATTTGCGGTCTTCTTAGACCTGTCCAGACCATTTAACTACAAAGAGAATTTTTAGTTCAATTTAAAACACTAACTTTACAAAAGCACTCAATCAAAATACTCAGCATCGAAAAGCCCACTGTTAAGAAATCTGGGCACACTAAAAAGGCAAATTTTTACATTAATAGAATATAAAGCCTACATAATTCACTGGGAATGTCAGTCTTGTGAGACTCACAGTGAATATACATGAAAGGCAATACCCTGAGATCCAAAGGGAGGCTTGATGCAAATTACAACTGATATGGTATATTTACCATTGTGAATATTTAGTGAATCAAGCATACGATGCTCACCCATTCAGCTGTTTCAGTGTTTTGCCTGCCTGCACTGAACACCTCATCCATGAGATGATGAAGGAATAGTCTGTGAAGCTTCACCATCAAATGGATTTTTCTCCAGGGAAGTTCACTTTTCACTTTTATTGTCTTTTATTTTCATCAATTCTCAGTCTAGTGATGGCCTTGGGAAATAAGTGGGGGTTACAAGGACAATGCTCCTGGACCCAGAGATCCTTAGGCAACATTCTGGTGACCATATTTTCTAATCCACCAATAGGACACATGGTCTAATGACTGAGGGTTATATTGTTATTTGGTTTTTGTGGGATAAAACTACCCTGGAAACACTGGCTGAAAATCATCAGCTTGGAGAAGCCCAGAGTGCTGGCTGTCTTCAGAGTCTCAATGAGTGTGTGTTGCTGATCCCGTCAAGATAAACCAGTGGGCACCCAACGTTTGTGGGCCGGGCCGCATGGATGAGGAAGGAGCAGGACAGAACTAGTCCCCCTCGCTCTGGTTCACTCACATGCCAAATGCTGGCTCCCCCAGCCATCCCTCTGACTGTTCCAACTCCTTTACTGTCTCAAATTTGGCATCCCCTTAATTGATAGCTATTTGGACACCAATCAGAAAGTACATACCAGCCTCAAATCAAGGTTTGTCAGCTTAGGTGTAGTAAGGAGAAAGAAACATAATCAAAAGGGGAGTGTTGGGACTTCCCTGGTGGCGCAGTGGTTGCGCGTCCGCCTGCCGATGCAGGGGAACCGGGTTCGCGCCC
>NC_041221.1:66402611-66411884 GCF_002837175.3 Physeter macrocephalus
AGCGGCTGGGCCCGTGAGCCGTGGCCACTGGGCTTGCGCGTCCGGAGCCTGTGCTCCGCAACGGGAGAGGCCACAACAGAGGGAGGCCTGCATACCACAAAAAAAAAAAAAAAAAAAAAAAAAAAAAAAAAAAAAAAAAAAAGGGGAGTGTTGAAGAATGGGGTTGCTAAAGGTAGGTTATAAATGGCTATGCAGATGAGGAGAGGGAGGTATTAGTGTGCACAGACACAGCTGCCTTTGGGATAGGACTTGTATTGCAGTCAGACGTCATCTCTTTCAGAAGTGGTGGCAGCACTGACTCATTCTAAATTACAGGCATCCCTGATTTTTATGCCAAAAGACACTTCCTCCAATGTGCTGTGGGAAGGCCAGATGGCCTTGTCATTGCTAATCAGTGGATCACAGGGCTCTGGAGAGCATGCTGAGGCCTCTGGCTTTAGCTAATTAACACAGGCGTCAAGTCAGAGGCAAGAATTAAGCAATCAGCTCCTTTCTCTAATCCTTATACATTTTGGAAGTGTGCCCATGATTAGCTTGGTCTGAAAAGCCTCAATATAGGAAAAAAAAAATCACTTGAGCTAAGCAGGAAATGATAGGAAAACTCCCACATGAACTTAGAAAGAGAACTTAAATGAAATGCCTAATTAGGGTATGATAAATAAAACCAGATGGAGTCAAATTCATAGTACTTTTTTGTAAGGGGAATGTTTATTTCTGTTGATGGAGGTTGTGTAAGGTTTTAAGTGTCAGGTGAAATCTAGTGGCCTCTGATTAAGTTGCAATTCAATATTTGATATAATTTTGAGGAAAATAAAACCACTATTAGTCAAGTGGATCTTTTAATTGATGTAAAGATTTTTTTTTATTATTGTGAAAGAGTTCTTCATAAAGGCATTTCTCCTTTTTATTCAGTCCTTATTGTGTTTATTATTTCTATACACACAGCATCTAATAGAGTGATTGACACATAGTGAATATGTTAAATGCTTGTTGAAAAAAATGAATGAATGGCAGATTTAGAGCACCACTCTGTGGTATTGTTGCTTTGGGGTTATTGCGTGAGAAGCTATTGAACTGTTTATTAATTTGTTTGCTAAACAAATAATTGCTCATCTCCTAGTAAGGACCTAGTTTTTAGGTTCTGGAGATAGAGCAGTGAATAAAACAGACAAAAAATTCTTGTCCTTTGCTAGCTGACAGGCTACTATTTTCAGTTACTATGAATCTTTGAATTTGTGAAGATTTTTGATACTGATATGTCATTTTTTCTAATAGGATATATTTATTCCAATTGGACAGCAGTATGATGGTTAAATGCAAAAAAAATTACCCAATAACTTTTGGACTTACAACCCAAGCATGTGCATATTCCTCATTCTCTTGTCTCCTTGCTTGGCCTCCGTTACCTTACTTTATATGGTGGAGTAGTTTGCGAGAGGGGAGCTGCTTCTATTTCCCGGGTCAGTGTTCCTTTCAGTGAGGTCAGAGTGTAAAGCAGTGAGACAATGTGACTCTCTAACCATGTGATTTATCACCTGCTGGCCTGGAAAGAGTCAGCTGGTGAGAAAAAATAGGCTTGCAATATCCAAAGGTCTCTCTGCTGTGCATGCCCAAACTAACTCTGGTTTTATACATAACTCAAAATCTTTCCTTTATCATGCAGCCTTTGTCTACAGCAAAACTTTCTGACAAAATCCTCCAAGGCTTTTTCTTCAAGTGGTGTAAGCTGTAAGCTTGTGTTGTCTAATGGAGTAGCCACTAACTACGTGTGGCTATTGGACGCTTGAAATGTGTTGAGTGTGACTGAGAAGCAAAAGTTTGCATTTTATTTGATTTTAATTAATTGAAAACTGATCATTCAGATTTGGAAACATGAATGTTTAGAACCACACGGTATCTTTGTGAATGTACTTTTCCAACTTAATTTTATGGAATCTAAATACATATCAAGTATTTCTGATGAAAATTTAGTGTCCAAATTGACATGCACTCTAAGTGTTAAATACAGACCAGATTTCAAACACTTATACAAAAACAGGTAAATTATCTCATATATAACTTTAAAAATATTGACTACATATTGAAATGATATTTTAGACATATTGGATTAACTAAAATAATAAAAAAATGAATTTTTCTCTCTTTTTTTACTTTTTATATGAGTCTACCAGAAAATTTAAAACTGCACAAGTAGCTTGCATTATATTTTTATTAGATAGTGTTGCTCTAGACCAACTGTAGTTCCTCCTCTAATTACCAAGTATCTGTGTTTTCTTCATTATAAAGTAGTTATTGAAAGGTGCAAGTCACTACCCCAGAGCAGCCAGGAGTGGCCTGCATAGTTTCAACCTTCACTGAGATCTTAAGTCTATTTTGCTAAACCTCCAGTAAGGCCTTCCTTGTCTTACCAGCCAGAAGAATTCTGTTTTCTGTCTCTCTTTCCTGTCCTTCTCCTCTGCTTCTTTCTTTACTCCTTCTATATCTACCGTCTACAGTTTCTCTTGAGTTAAATCATTTAGCTCATGTTATTTCTACTGCCTAACTTTGACATTTTTTTCCTCTCCCCCTGTATATCACAGATTTCTCGTTTGAAATTCCCCCTCTGATCAATACACACTATGTAATTCACCTTACATGGATGCAATATTGAATACCAGCTAATGTGTCCAGGTGGGAAAAGCATAATTAAAATACCAATTAAAATGCATGAATATGTTGCTGTACACATTTAACCTAAAAAATTAATTATTTTCTTAAATGAATTTTTATTCCTTGATCAGAGGTGTGACGGTATAGTAAGCAAGCTGGATGTGGGAAAAAGTGGGTGTCAAAAATAGCTTTACCCTCATAGTCTGAGTGAACAAGAGAATGGTGGCACAATTAATAGGAATAAGCAAATGAAGGGGAGGAGCTATTTGGGGGCAGAAACTGAAGATCTTGAATTGGGCACATTAGTTTTGAAGTGCTGGCAGGCATGGGGTCAAGTACAAATGGAAGCCTAGAGCTGTGCTGTCCGATATGGTAGCCACCAGCCAACATATTTAAATTTAACTTAGGTGCTCAGTAGTAACATGTGACTAGTAATGACCATATTGGACAGCATAGATTAGAACACTTGCGTCATCACAGAAAGCCCTGTTGGACCGTGCTAGTTCGAGAGTTGGGGCTGGTGGTGGTTGGAGAGGTTTGGGGTCACTGACATAGAGATGACAATCGGGAACTTGATAAAGCCACTGCGGTTGAGAGGATGTAATGAGAGAAGAGAGGTAGGACCTAACCTAGGAAAACTCCTGTTTTAACAGGATGAGCAGAAGAGGCAGGAAACACACCCTTACTTTCCTTGTTCTGCACAATATGAAAAGGGGAATTTATTCTGTAGATTGCGAAACTCCTTCTACATGATGGCTATTGAGTACCATAAGGGGCAGCATATTCACAATATAATTTTGTGAAAAACACGTATTATAAACTGTGATTTCTTGCGCCAAAGCAAAATATTTAGACTATCAGTATTGGATCATTTCTGCAAAGGAATGAGTGAGATGGTTGGGGATTCTTTTTCTACTAACTTTAAGTGACTTCAGGTTTAGAGTTTAGATAATTAACATGTTCAATAGAATCTCTTTCAAATACAATTTGCTTTAATAAGCTTTTGGCAAGAACAGGGGATAGTCAATTTATGGATTGGATTCTGGAACAAGTTCTTATACTGCAGGTATTCTATTCTTTTGGTTAAAGCAAGTGCCTTATTCTTCAGGTGCCAGATGTGAGGCAGGTCACTGACTTCTGTGGGAGCCCCAGAGCTGGACTTGAATGTTTGAACAGAACAGGGCTACTCCATTTCTCTAGAGATGGGGTCTCTGGAAATATGAGGATGGCTGAAAGTAGCGGTGATGTTTTCCTTAGATGTTTACACTCTCTTGAATTCATGGATTGGCTCATAATGTTGGACAAATATATGATTAAAAGTGTAATTATACTTCATCTTAATGTGAAGCACATAGTTCGGGAGTAAAAATAATAAAAGTTCAAATATTATAAAATGCCTAGTTTGACCATTAGGATGTGTTTTGAAAGATCCTTGGCTGTGTGGTCCTTGGAAAATATCTAGTTTGAGAGAGGATTATATCATGAAGAGCTAACAGGATAAACTGGATATAAAAGGAGACTCGGGTGGAACTATTCAGTGTAGATACTTAGTATTTTTAATTTAATTGTTAGCAAATGTCTATCCCACTTTTATTTAGTTAGTTGATGTTGAACTACTCTTTCTGAGAAGTAAATCAGGGTTTTATCTTCAGTTTAAGACTGCTTGTACTCACACATAATTTTGAAACATCAGAAATAAGAAGATTGCTTTTTTCCCCCTGAACCGTGACTTACTGTTGCCTCGTGTCTCTTCTTAACTACTGTTCTTCCAGCCCAGTGGAAACACACACTCATCTCCTCAAAGGAGTTACCTTACATGTACCTCTGTTTGGCACAGAAGCCATTAGTTTTACTCCCTTGCTAGACTTTGAGTGCCTGATGGCTATGATGACACCACATTCATCTCTGTGTTCTCGTCATCTGCCAAGAGCTGGGCTTGCAGTAGGCTCTCAGTAATTTATTTCCTGATTTTTTGCCTCATTCCACAAAGTATTTGAGGCAGCTAATAGGTAAATATTTATTGAGTCGTGTTGATGTGTTTCTATTTTTTGATAAGCAAAACGTGCATCCAATTATATTAGTTTGCTAGGACTGCCGTAGCAAAATACCACAGACCAGGTGGCTTAAACAACAGAAGTTTATTTTTTCATTGTCCTGGAGATTTGAAGTCCAAGATCAAGGTGTCAGCAGAATTTATATGTTCTGAGGCCTCTCTCCTTGGCTTGCAGGTAGCTGTCTTCTTTCCATGTCCTCACATGATTTTTCCTTTGTGTGCATGGGCCCCTGATGCTCAAATTTCCTCTTCACTTAAGGACACTAGTCAGATTGGATGAGGACCCACTCTAAGAGCCTCGTTTTAACTTAATTACTTCTCTAAAGGCGCCCTCTCCAAATACACTTATATTCTAAAGTATTCAACATGTAAATTTGGGGGGGGGCACAATTTAGCATATAACACAACTTTATCCAAATGTTGTACTAAGTTGTTAAAAACAAAGTGAGAAGTAACAAGCTAGGATGTGGCCCTGAATGATGTCGTTTACTATCAAGGTTTTACCTGATGAGAAATTGTTGCTACCCATGCTCATTTTATAACTCAGAATCAAATGGTTTGTTTCAGAGACCAAAGAAATAGACAGCATTTTCTTAAAATAGTGAAGAGATTGTGCCTAAGAAACAACTAGAATTAGTAGTTTGGCAAATACTGGGACCCACCTCTCAAAACAGGTTCTCAAAAGTTCTGAAACCAAGAAGTTATTTTCTAGGATTCTTTTCAGTTGAGTAATGAGATGGTTTAGAGACACATTTACTGCAAGGATCCTGTCACCTATAAAGTGCAGAGGGTTTATTATGGGTCTACATGAAATATACGTTGAAATTGGCTTCCTCCTATGAAATGCACGGCTTGAATAATTCAATTAATCTATTTTGAGAGTAAAATGTAAACATCAAATCAATTTAGTTGTTGGTATTTTTCTTCCCTGCGTTGGTCATTAGCCAGCATTATTCATAATTTATTTGTGTGTGTGTATGTGTGTGTGTGTAGATATCCGTTGCCCCTACATCTGTTCAAATGAGAATATAAATGAGGCTGCTAGTTGTATGTACATTCAATGAACAGATTTATTTTTATATGGGGATATGGGGATAATCTCTTCATGGCATTTTTTTTTCTTAGATTCCATATATATGTGTTAGCATACGGTATTTGTTTTTCTCCTTCTGACTTACTTCACTCTGTATGACAGACTCCAGGTCTATCCACCTCATTACAAATAACTCAGTTTCATTTCATTTTATGGCTGAGTAATATTCCATTGTATATATGTGCCACATCTTTATCCATTCATGTGTCAGTGGACACTTAGGTTGCCTCCATGTCCTGGCTATTGTAATTAGAGCTGCAATGAACATTGTGGTGCATGACTCTTTTTGAATTATGGTTTACTCAGGATATATGCCCAGTAGTGGGATTGCTGGGTCGTATGGTAGTTCTATTTTTAGTTTTTTAAGGAACCTCCATACTGTTCTCCACAGTGGCTGTATCAATATACATTCCCACCAACAGTGCAAGAGGGTTCCCTTTTCTCCACACCCTCTCCAGCATTTATTTTCTAAACTGAACCAAATGAAGAACAGAAAAGGAAAAGAATACCCATCTGAATCATAAAACCATGTTAGGCAAATTAAAAGACAAACTGGGAGGAATATTTTCAGGTCATATAATAGAGGGTTAATATTCTTATATTAAGAGAACTTGCAAATCAGCAAGAGAGATTCTGAAGAACACTTTAATATCTTAAAAGCAAGGGAAGACCAATAGTACTTTTAAAAAATAAAAATGGGTTATTTCTGTTAAATAGTTATAAAATGCTATTTGAAAATTATTTTAGCAACTATGATTATGGTTATAGTAAGATAGTGTAGTAAATTTGACTATGTTATAATGAAATTTTTATATTTAAGTCACTCATAGGTTTATTTTATTTATATTCACTCTATAAACAATTAAATGTTTATCAGTAGTTTGATTTTTATCAAGAAGTTGTTATCTCATGCCATTGATTCTAATTCTCTCAGGAAACCATTTCACTTTTGATGTATTTTGTGCCAGCTACAGCTACCAATGCTCTAGAAGCTGTAGTCACTTGCTGTCATCATAATTAAATAAAAGGTTCAAATCAGGGTTCAAATCAGGACACAGTGAATATCAGACAAACCTGTTCTGATCTTGTTTAAATCTCTGCGACCCCTCAAGTTGCCCAGAAAAACATAAGTCTATCTATGATGGACCTTGAGAACTTAGGGGGTCGTAATTGGTATTTGGAGGCTTTCCATGACTGAGACTCATATGCCATTTGGAAGTCTAAAATGATTCCTGTCAGGGTAATTAACTGACAAGTTCTCACTGAGGCTGATTCATCAATAAGCAATGTCACAGAATAAGCAAAACATGAGCAAGTGTTGTGTAACCTACTCTAATGCATCTCTGTGGTTCCGTTGCCCTGTTTTGTACTGACAATGCACCCACATCAAAAAGCCACTTAAAAAATGCTCTCAAGATTTCCATATGTTTAAAGCAGAAATTAATTTTCTTCACTGCAGCAGGTTCCTCATTGTAATAGCAGCTTTGTCTTGGAAGGCATCCACGTGAAGGTGGAAGTCAGACAGAGTGGCAAGAGAGAGTGGAAACTTTCAGAAAGATGAGCCTCAGAAGTCTGGATGAGTTGGCTGAACTTGGACTTGAGTCGGCTGTGTCACTGAGCCTGGATTCCTGCACCACCAAGAATCTGCTTGGTCACATTTCCCTCAGGGCTGACTTGTGTCATCTGGAGCATCTTATGGAAACAGCCAGCTGGAAACAAGTCCTTTTGAAATGTCTGTTTAATTGTTAATCAGAAGGAGAAGCAGCTCTGAGAAAGCAGAATAGGAAGTATTAACTCCTGTGCCTTTCCTGTGGGCTCGAAACAGCACTAATGTCTCCTGGGGCCTCACGTCCCAGGAGGTGGTGCTGATGCAAGAGAAGGAAATGAGAAAGGCCATGGTACTGGGGGCAGAATCCATCTGATACTGAGGGCTTCTGTGCTAACAAAGAATTTATTAACATGGTTTCTGAATCTCAGGATGGAGTTGCATATGCATTTGTATGGTGTTCCTTAGCACTCCTCCTGTCCCCTATTTGAACCGTCATTTTCTAGTGAATAGGAGATGGTCAAGGATTGTAGGAAGGGGCAGAGCCAGCTCTGTGATGCTCTTCTAGGGACTTTGAGATTGTAGAAAATTGTCTCGTTGACTCTCTGTCTAGCTTTCTGTCCTCCTGTCCCTGTCTGTTTCCCTCATCTTATCTTCATTTTCTGTAATATAAAATCTTTGTTTTCTACCCTATCTATGAAAACCTTAAAAATTTTAAACCTATGAGTAGCATCATAGTTCCTTAATACTTGAGGATATTTACAAAGGATTAAATGAAGTGTTTCCTCACTTTCATTATCAGTGATACAAGTATTTTTTTTGAAATGGGTGTGCTGAGGAATGAAAAGATGGTAGAGGTTAAATGATTCTGGTTTTATGGCCTCAAGAGCCTCCAGGACAACATGAACAAAAATAGCTCTAGAAAATGCATGAGTGCCAGAGGAGGGAACAAATGCAGTTCTGTGGGAGAACAAAGAAAAGATATGGCTGGGGACCTGTGTAGGCTTCATGGAAGAGGTGGGCAAGAACTTGGGCTTGTAAACTGGAAACTTGGGGGGGATGACCTTCTGTGATAGGTCATCCTTTGTTATAAGGTGACTTCTTCTTATGGCAATGAGGTAGAATAGAGAATATAAAGGCATAATAAATGCCCTTTCATCCAGGATCCATACCATACAAAAATCAAACAAATAATAATCCCCCTCCCCTCAAGAAACTCCTCAAAACATTTTTTTCTTCCTATACTGTTTAACCATATAACTAATGTTCATAATATGTTACTTTAAGGGCTAATAAGATCCTACAGGGACCTCAGAATCAAAGGAAGTTTAAAACATGTAAAAACAGTTTGCCAATATAATGTAATCCTACTCTGATTCACTGACTGTTAATCATGGTTGAATATGAGGTGGGAATATGGATGGAAACCATCCCAAACATTCTTTTTTTTTTTTAACATCTTTATTGGAGTATAATTGCTTTACAGTGGTATGTTAGTTTCTGCTTTATAACAAAGTGAATCAGTTATACATATACACATGTTCCCATTTCTCTTCCCTCTTGCGTCTCCCTCCCTCCCACCCTCCCTATCCCATCCCTCTAAGTGGTCACAAAGCACCGAGCTGATCTACCTGTGCAGTGCGGGTGCTTCCCACTAGCTATCTATTCTACGTTTGGTAGTGTATATGTCCACGCAACTCTCTCACTTTGTCACAACCTACCCTTCCCCCTCCACACATCCTCAAGTCCATTCTCTAGTAGGTCTGTGTCTCCATTCCCGTCTTACCCCTAGGTTCCTCATGACCTTTTTTTTTTTTCTTGGATTCCATATATATGTGTTAGCATACAGTATTTGTTTTTCTCTTTCTGACTTACTTCACTCTGTATGACAGACTCTAGGTCCATCCACCTCACTACAAATAACTCAATTTC
>NC_041221.1:66412049-66412474 GCF_002837175.3 Physeter macrocephalus
TATGGTTTTCTCAGGGTATATGCCCAGGAGTGGGATTGCTGGGTTGTATGGTAGTTCTATTTGTAGTGTTTTGTTTTTTGTTTGTTTGTTTGTTTTGTTTTTTTTTTGCAGTACGCAGGCCTCTCGCTGTTGTGGCCTCTCCTGTTGCGGAGCACAGGCTCCACGGCCATGGCTCATGTGGCCATGGCTCATGGGTCCAGCCGCTCTGCGGCATGTGGGATCTTCCCGGACCGGGGCACGAACCCGTGTCCCCTGCATTGGCAGGCGGACTCTCAACCACTGCGCCACCAGGGAATCCCTATTTGTAGTTTTTTAAGGAACCTACATACTGTTCTCCATAGTGGCTGTATAAATTTATATTCCCACCAGCAGTGCAAGACTGTTCCCTTTTCTCCACACCCTCTCCAGCATTTATTGTTTCTAGA
>NC_041221.1:66413495-66415898 GCF_002837175.3 Physeter macrocephalus
ATTTGGATTCTTTTTATTTCTTTTTCTTCTCTGATTGCTGTGGCTAAAACTTCCAAAAGTATGTTGAATAAGAGTGGTGAGAGTGGACAACCTTGTCTTGTTCCTGATCCTGGAGAAAATGGTTTCAGTTTTTCCCATTGAGGACGATGTTGGCTGTGGGTTTGTTATATATGGCTTTTATTATGTTGAGGAAAGTTTCCTCTGTGCCTACTTTCTGCAGGGTTTTTATGATAAATGGGTGTTGAATTTTGTCAGAAACTTTCTCTGCATCTATGGCTAGAACTTCCAAAACTATGTTGAATAAGAGTGGTGAGAGTGGGCAACCTTGTCTTGTTCCTGATCTTAGTGGAAATGGTTTCAGTTTTTCACCATTGGGAACAATGCTGGCTGTGGGTTTGTCATATATGGCCTTTATTATGTTGAGGAAAGTTCCCTCTATGCCTACTTTTTGCAGGGTTTTTATCATAAATGGGTGTTGAATTTTGTCAAAAGCTTTCTCTGCATCTATTGAGATGATCATATGGTTTTTCTCCTTCAGTTTGTTGATATGGTGTATCACGTTGATTGATTTGCGTATATTGAAGAATCCTTGCATTCCTGGGATAAACCCCACTTGATCATGGTGTATGATCCTTTTAATGTGCTGTTGGATTCTGTTTGCTAGTATTTTGTTGAGGATTTTTGCATCTATGTTCATCAGTGATATTGGCCTGTAGTTTTCTTTCTTTGTGATATCTTTGTCTGGTTTTGGTATCAGGGTGATGGTGCCCTCATAGAATGAGTTTGGAAGTATTCCTCACTCTGCAATATTTTGGAAGAGTTTGAGAAGGATAGGTGTTAGCTCTTCTCTAAATGTTTGATAGAATTCACCTGTGAAGCCATCTGGTCCTGGACTTTTGTTTGTTGGAATATTTTTAATCACAGTTTCAATTTCAGTGGTTGTGATTGCTCTGTTCATATTTTATATTTCTTCCTGATTCAGTCTTGGCAGGTTGTTCATTTCTAAGAATGTGTCCATTTCTTCCAGGTTGTCCATTTTAATGCGTATATTCCTTGTAGTAATCTCTCATGGTCCTTTATATTTCTGCAGTGTCAGTTGTTACTTCTCCTTTTTCATTTCTAATTCTATTGATTTAAGTCTTCTCCCTTTTTTTCTTGATTAGTCTGGCTAATGGTTTATCAATTTTGTTTATCTTCTCAGAGAACCAGCTTTTAGTTTTCTTGATCTTTGCTATCGGTTCCTTCAATTCTTTTTCATTTATTTCTGATCTGATCTTTATGATTTCTTTCCTCTGCTAACTTTGGGGTTTTTTTGTTCTTCTTTCTCTCATAGCTTTAGTTTCAAGGTTAGGTTGTTTATTTCAATTTTCTTAAATTTACCGAGGCTTGATTTGTGACCCAAGATATGATCTATCCTGGAGTATGTTCCATGAGCACTTGAGAAAAATGTGTATTCTGTTGTTTTTGGATGGAGTGTCCTATAAATATCAATTAACTCCATCTTGTTTAATGTATCGTTTAAAGCTTGTGTTTCCTTATTTATTTTCATTTTGGATGATCTGTCCATTGGTAAAAGAGGTGTGTTATTAAAGTCCCCTACTATGTGTTACCGTTGATTTTCCCTTTTATGGCTGTTAGTATTTGCCTTATGTATTGAGGTGCTCAATACATATGTTGGGTACATAAATATTTACAATTGTTATATCTTCTTCATGGATCGACCCCTTGATCATTATGTAGTGTCCTTCTTTGTCTATTGTAATAGTCTTTATTTTAAAGTCTATTTTGTCTGATATGAGAATTGCTACTCCAGCTTTCTTTTGATTTCCATTTGCATGGAATATCTTTTTCCATCCCCTCACTTTCAGTCTGTATGTGTCCCTAGGTCTGAAGTGGGTCTCTCGTAGACAGCATATATATGGGTCTTGTTTTTGTATCCATTCAGCCAGTCTATGTCTTTTGGTGGGAGCATTTAATCCATTTACATTTAAGGTAACTATCGATATGTATGTTCCTATTCGCATTTTCTTAATTGTTTTGCATTTGTTATTGGTTTTTCCCTTGCTGCTTTTAATATGTTTTCTTTGTATTTAATTTTTGACGGCTTGATTATTATGTGTCTTGGCATGTTTCTCCTTGAATTTATCCTGTATGAGACTCTCTGTGCTTCCTGGCTTTGATTAACTGTTTCCTTTCCTATATTAGGGAAGTTTTCAACTATAATCTCTTCAAATATTTTCTCAGTCCCTTTCTTTTTCTCTTCTCCTTTGGGTTCCCTATAATTCGAATGTTGGTGTGTTAAATGTTGTCCCAGAGGTCTCTGAGAGTGTCCTCAGTTCTTTTCATTCTTTTTTCTTTATTCTGCTCTGCAGTAGTTATTTCCACTATTTTATCTTGCAGGTC
>NC_041221.1:66416567-66425430 GCF_002837175.3 Physeter macrocephalus
GCGCCCCGGTATGGGAGGATCCCACATGCCGCAGAGCGGCTGGGCCCGTGAGCCATGGCCGCTGGGCCTGCGCGTCCGGAGCCTGTACTCTGCAACGGGAGAGGACATAGCAGAGGGAGCCCCGCATACCACACACACACAAAAAAAATAAATAAATAAAAAATAAGGATCCCACATGCCGCGGAGCGGCTGGGCCCATGAGCCATGGCCGCTGGGCCTGCGCATCCGGAGCCTGTACTCTGCAACGGGAGAGGCCATAGCAGAGGGAGGCCCGCATACCACACACACACACACAAAATAAATAAATAAAAAATAAAAAAAATAAAGTAAGATAAAATAAAGTTATTAAAATAAAAAATAATTATTCAGAAAAAAAATTTTTTTTAAGTAAAAAAATAAAAAATAACGGACTGACAGAACCCCAGGACAAATGGTGAAAGCAAAGCTATGCAGACGAAATCTCACACAGAAGCATACACATACACAGTCACAGAAAGAGGAAAAGGGGAGAAAATAATACATCTTGCTCTCAAAGTCCACCTACTCAATTTGGGATGATTCATAGTCTATTCAGGTTTTCCACCAATGCAGGGTACATCAAATTGATTGTGGAGATTTACTCTGCTGCTCCTGAGGCTGCTGGGAGAAATTTCCCTTTCTCTTCTTTGTTTGCACAGCTCCCGGGGTTCAGCTTTGGATTTGGCCCCGCATCTGCTTATAGGTCGCCGGAGGGCGTCTGTTGTTCGCTCAGATAGGACGGGGTTAAAGGAGCAGCTGATTCGGGGGCTCTGGCTCACTCAGGCCGGGGGGCAGGGAGGGGGCACAGAGTGCGGGGCGAGCCTGCAGTGGCAGAGGCCGGCGTGACATTGCATCATCCTGAGGTGCTCTGTGCATTCTCCTGGGGAAGTTGTCCCTGGATCCCGGGACCCTGGCAGTGGGGGGCTGCACAGGCTCCTGGGAGGGGAGGTGTGGATAGTGACCTGTGCTTGCACACAGGCTTCTTGGTGTTGGCAGCAGTGGCCTTAGCATCTCATGCCCGTCTCTGGGGTCCACGCTGATAGCCGTGGCTCGCGCCCGTCTCTGGAGCTCCTTTAAGCAGTGCTCTGAATCCCCTCTCCTCGCGCACCAGGAAACAAAGAGGCAAGAAAAAGTCTCTTGCCTCTTCGGCAGCTCCAGGCTTTTTGCCGGACTCCCTCCCGTCTAGTCGTGGTGCACTAGCCCCTTCAGGCTGTGTTCACGCAGCCAACCCCTGTCCTCTCCCAGCTTCCGACCAAAGCCCGAGTCTCAGCTCCCAGCCCCCGCCCGCCCAGGCAGGTGAGCAGACAAGCCTCTCGGGCTGGTGAGTGCTGGGCGGCACTGATCCTCTGTGCGGGAATCTCTCCGCTTGGCCCTCCGCACCCCTGTGGCTGCGTTCTCCTCCGTGGCTCCGTAGCTCCCCCTCCACCACCCGCAGTCTCCGCCCGCAAAGGGGCTTCCTAGTGTGTGGAAACCTTTTCTCCTTCACAGCTCCCTCCCACTGGTGCAGGTCCTGTCTCTATTCTTTTGTCTCTGTTTATTCTTTTTCTTTTGCCCTACCCAGGTACGTGGGGATTTTCTTGCCTTTTGGGAGGTTTGAGGTCTTCTGCCAGCGTTCAGTGGGTGTTCTGTAGGAGTTGTTCCACATATAGATGTATTTCTGATGTATCTGTTGGGAGGAAGGTTATCTCTGCGTCTTACTCTTCCGCCATCTTCCCTAACTCCAGCCAAACTTTCTTGATAAATGGACTTTTGTAAAATACAGCATGGATGGACTCTAATATGAGGAGTTTTATACTTCAAAAGGTTGTGCCTCTTGAAGCCTGATTCTAGGAAAAGGTGTAAAAAAGGCTATCTTCATTGTCTTTCTACTTCATTAAGTCATTTATTTAATATGCATTAGTTCTATGCAAAGTGCGAGGAAGTACAAAAGGCAAATAAGACAAAATCCTTTTTAGAAGGAAGCTGAGGGAAGGCAGATGGGAAAGTAAATATTCTACTTGTTATATTCCATCTATAAAATTCAGTGAGAATAAAGAGAAATGAGAAAACAAATAATATTAAAGGGTAGGCTAACTTTGTGGGTTTTTTAGTTGAAATATAGTTGACTTATTATATTAGTATCAGGTATGTAACGTGGTGATTCGATATTTTTGTACATTATGCACCATACAAAATTTTTACAATATTATTGACTATATTCCCTGTGCTGTACATTACATCCCTGTGACTTGTTTATTTTATAACTAGTAGTTTGTATTTCTTAATTCCCTTCATGTATTTTGCCCATTCCCCCACCCTCCCTACCCTCTGGAAGCTACTAGTTTGCTCTCTGTATCTGTGAGTCTCTTTCTGTTTTATTGTATTTATTTTGTGTTACAGATTTCAAATATAAGTGAAAACATACAGTATTTGTCTTTCTTTGTCTGACTTATTTCACTTATTATAATAATTTCTAGGTCCATCCATGTTGTAGCAAATGGCAACATTTCATTCTTTTTTATGGCTGAATAATACTCCACTGTGTGTATATCCCACATCTTCTTTAGCCATTCTTCTGTTAATGGACTCTTAGGTTGCTTCTATATCTTGGCAATTTTAAATAATACTGCAATGAACATTGGGGTGCATATATCGTTTCAAATTAGTGTTTTTATTTTCTTTGGAAGAATAACCAGAAGTGAAATTGCTGGATCATATGGTTGTTCTATTTTTAGTTTTTGAGAAAGCTCCATACTATTTTCCATAGTGGTTGCACCAATTTACATTTCCACTAAAAGTGCATTTGGGTCCCTTTCTCCACATCCTCACTAGCATTTGTTATTTGCTGTCTTTTTGATGGTAGCCATACTGACAGTTTTGAGGTGATATCTCACTGTGGTTTTGATTTGCATTTCCCTGATGACTGATGATATTGAGTATATTTTCATGTACCTGTTGGCCATCTGTATGTCTTCTTTGGAAAAAATGTCTATTCAGTTTCTCTGTCCATTTTTAATCAAATTATTTTTTCTTTTGTTATTGGGTTGTATGAGTTCTTGATATACTTTGATATTAACTCATTATCAGACATACCATTTGAAGATATCTCCTTTTATTCATTTTCATTTTGTTGATGGTTTCCTTTGCTGTGCAAAACTTTTTAGTTTGATATAGTGCCATTTGTTTATTTTTGTTTTTATTGCCCTTGTCTGAGGAGATAGGTCTAAAAAAATGTTGCTAAGACTGATGTCAAAGAACGTATGCCTACCTTTTCTTCTAGGGGTTTTTATAATTTCAGGTCTTACATTTAAGTCTAATCCATTTTGAGTTTATTTTTGTATATGATGTGAGAGAATGGTCTAGGTTCATTTTTTTACATATAGCTTTTCAGTTTTCCCAACACAACTTATTGAAGAGACTATCTTTCCCCCATTGTATATTCTTGTCTCCTTTGTCATAGGTTAATTGATCATATGTACATAGGTTTATTTCTGGGCTCTCTATTCTATTCCATTGATCTATGTGTCTGTTTTTGAGCCAGTACCAGATTGTTTTGGTTATTATAGCTTTGTAGTATAGTTTTAATTCAGGGAGCATTATACCTTCAGCTTTGTTCTTCATTCTCAAAATTGCTTTGGCTATTTGGGATCTTTTGTGGTTCCATGCAAATTGTGGGAAATATGTTCTAATTCTGTGAAAAATGCCATTGCTATTTTGATAGGGGTTAGATTGAACCTGTAGATTATTTTGGACAGTATGAACATTTTAACAATATTAATTCTTCCGAACCATGAGCAGGATATATCTTTTCTTTTATTTGTGTCATCTTTAATTTCTTTCAATGACGTCTTATAGTTTTCAGAGTTCAGGTCTTTTATTACCTCCTTATTTAAATTTATTTCTAGGTATTTTATTCTTTTTGATGCAATTGTAAATGGATTTTTTTCTTAATTTCTCTTTTTGATAGTTTGTTATTAGTGTAGAGAAGTGCTATAGATTTCTATATATTAATTTTGTATCCTGCACTTTTACTGAATTTATTTTAATAATTTTTTTTTTTTTTTTTTAGTGGAGACGTTAGGGTTTTCTCTAAATAGTACCATGTCAAGTGCAAATAATGATGGTTTTACTTCTTCCCTTCCAATTTGGATTCCTTTTATTTCTTTTTCTTGTCTGATGCTGTGGCTAGGACTTCTATGTTAACTAAAAATGGCGAGAGGGGGCTCTTCCTTATTCCTGACCTTAAAGGAAAAGTTTTCAGCTTTTCACTGTTGAGTATGTTGTTAGCTGTAGGTTTGTCATATGTAGCCTTTATTATGTTGAGGTATGTTCCCTCTATACTTACTTTGTTGAGAGTTTTTTTTTTTAATCATGAATGGATGTTGAAGTTTGTTAAATGCTTTTTTCTGCATTTATTGAGATGATCATGTGATTTTTATCCTTCATTTTGTTAGTGTTGTGTAGTATGAGGTCCTCATCTTTTTTTGTTGTTGTTAGGATTTTTTGATTACTGATTCAATTTCATTACTAGTAATTGTTCTGTTCGTATTTTCTATTTCTTCCTGATTTAGTCTTGGAATATTGTACATTTCCAGGAATTTACCCCTTTCTTCTGGGTTGTCCAATTTTTTGGCATATAATTGTTCCTTTATGATTGTTTGTATTTCTGGATATTTGTTGTAACTTCTCCCCTTTCATTTCTAATTTTTTTAATTTGGATGCTCTCTCTTCTTCTTGATGAGTTTGGCCAAAGGTTTCTCAATTTTGTTCATCTTTTTAAAAAACCAGCTCTTAGTTTCATTGACATTTTCTATTTTTAAAATCTTGACGTATTTTTTGCTCTTGTATTTATGATTTCCTTCCACTAACTCTGAGCTTTGTTTTTCCTTTTTAAATTCCTTGAGGTGTAATATAAAGTTGTTTATTTGAGATTTTTCTTGTTTCTTAAGGTGGGCCTGTATCACTATAAACTTCCGTCTTAGAACTGCTTTTACTGTGTCCCATAGATTTTGGAAAGTTGTGTTTCTATTTTCACTTCTCTTGAGTTATTTTTGGATTTCCTCTTTGATTTCTTTGTTGACATGTGTTTTTTAGTAACATGTTGTTTAGTTGCAATGTGTTTGTGTTTCTTCCAGTTTTCTTTCTGCAGTTGATTTTTAGTTTCATACCATTGTGGTCAGAAAAGATGCTTGATGTGATTTCAATATTCTTAAACTTATTGAGACTTGTTTTATGGTCTAGCATGTGACCTATCCTGGAGAATGTTCCATGTCCACTTGAAAAAGAAATGTGTATTGCTACCCCTGTTTTCTTTTTGTTTCCATTTCCATGGAGCAGCTCTTTCTTTCCCTCACTTTCAGTTTCCATTTGGCTTTAGCTCTGCAGTGAGTCTCTTGTAGGCAGCATATAGATGGGTTTGGTTTTGTTTTGTTTTTAAAATCTATTCAATGACCCGATGTATTTTGAATGGGTTATTTAGTCTACTTACATTTAAGGTGATTATTGATAGGTATGTACTTATTGCCATTTTGTCACTTTTGTTTGTTTGTTTGTTTTTGTAGCTGTTCTCTGTTCTTCTCCTTTTAGTCTCTTCCCTTGTGGTTTGATGATTTTCTTTTAGTCTCAGGTTTGGATTCCTTTATTTTTATTTTTTGTGTATCTACTGTAGGGTTTTGGCTTGTGGTTACCATAAGTTCATATATATTGACCTATATCTATTTGTATGTATCTATTTGTTTTAAGCTGATAGTCATTTAAGTTCAAACACATTCTAAAAGCTCTATCTTTTTTACTCCCTCCACCCCCATGTTTTATGTTTTTTATGTTATATTTAAAGCTTTTAACTTTCGGTATCCCTTAATTACTTATTGTAGTTATAGTTGATTTTATGACTTCTGGGTTTTAACTGTCATACCAGCTTTTAAAATAGTTGATCTACTGCCTTTACAATATATTTACCTTTACCAGTGAGGTTTTTTTCTTTCATATATTTTCTAATTTCTAGTTATGACCTTTTGTTTTTTGCTTAAAGACCCTTTAACAGTTTTGGAAAGGCTGGTTTAGTGGTGTGAACTCTTAGTTTTTGCTTGTCTGGGAAACTCTTTATCTCTCCTTATTCTGAACGATAACCTTGTCAGGTAGAGTATCCTTAGTTGTAGGTTTTTCCTTTCATCACTTTAAATATATCATGCCACGTTTTTTCTGGCCTGCAAAGTTTCTGCTGAGAAATCAGCTGATCATCTTATGGGGGTTCCCTTGTATGTAATTCACTGTTTTTCTCTTGCTGCCTTTAAAGTCCTTTTTTTATCTTTAACTTTTCCCATTTTAATTATTATACTTCTTGATGTAGATTTCTTTGTGTTCATCTTGTTTGAGACTCTCTGTGCTTCCTGAAGCTGATTATCTGTTTCCTTCCCCAGATTAGGGGAGTTTTCAATCATTATTTCATCAAACATGCTTTCTTCCTCTTTCTCTCCTCTTCTTCTGGGTTGTGAATGTTAGTATGCTTGACATTGTCCCAGAGGTCCCTTAAACTATCTTCCTTCTTTTGCTCTTCTGATCAGAGGATTTTCATTATTCTGTCTTCCAGGTTGCTTATGTGTTCTGTATCATCTAATCTGCTGTTGAGTCCTTCTAGTGTATTTTTTACTTTAGTTATTGTAGTCTTCAACTCTGGTTGGTTCTTTTTTATATTTTCTAATTCTTTGTTGAGGTTCTCACTTGTTCCTCATTCTTATCCTGAGTTCAGGATAAGAACATTTTTATGACTGTTGCTTTTAATTCTATCACATAAATTACTTCTCTCTGTTTAATTAAGGTTTTATTCTTGTGTTTTATCTTGTTCTTTTGTTTGAAACAAACTCCTCTGTCTCCTCATGTCTTTCTTTGTTTGTTTTTATGAATTAGGTGAAACAGTTACCTCTCCCAGTCTTGAAGGTGTGTCCTTGTGCAGGAGCATCTCTCTTTTTTTTTTTTTTTTTTTTTTGCGATACGTGGGCCTCTCACTGTGTATCTCTCTTTTTTTTTTTTTTTTTTTTTTTTTGCGATACGTGGGCCTCTCACTGTGTGACCTCTCCCGTTGCGGAGCACAGGCTCCAGATGTGCAGGCTCAGCGGCCTTGGCTCATGGGCCCAGCCACTCCATGGCATGTGGGATCTTCCCGGACTGGGGCATGAACCCGTATCCCCTGCATTGTCAGGCGGACTCTCAACCACTGCGCCACCAGGGAAGCCCAGGAGCATCTCTTTGTAGACTGCATGTGCCTGATGGCTTTGACAGAAGGGCTGGAGCCAAAACAGCTTGTCCTGGGATGTGTTGGGGGCTGCCACCTTGGTGGGAGGGCTGGAGCCTGGTGTGGCCCTGGGATTTGCCTGGGGTGATTCACAGGTCACTGCCTTGGTTGGGAGGGTTGGAGTGGAAGTGGGCACAGGCTGGGGCTTCTCCTGGGACACACTGGGGCCTGCCTCTTTGGGCTGGAGCCAAAGCCCAGTGTGGGCTGGGCTTTTCCTGGGATGTACTGAGGGCCGCCACCTTGGCAGGGGGATGGGGCAGAGCCAGAGCCTGGCATGGGCTGGGAAGCATGCTGGGGCCGTCTTGGCAGGCTGGTTAGAGCAACAGATGCTTACAGTCTGCTGCCTCTGAGCTGAGACTCTGAGCAAGTGAGTTTGTGCACAAGCCCTTTAAGAGCAGAGTCTTGATTTCCTACAGCCCTCTGGCTCTTCTGGGTGTAAACCCTCCTGTTCTTCAAAACCAGTTAAGGAGCTTGTCTTCCTGCTTGCCAGTCCCCAGGGTTGGGGTTCCCGAAGTGCAGCTCAGGCTCCCTTATCCTTAGAGAGTACCTCTGAGTTTGTGATATCCTCTGCCTCTTGTGGGTTGCTTTCTGGAGGTGTGGGTCCTGACAAGATTGTGTCTCTGCCTTTCCTACCCATCTCAGTGTGGGTTTTCCTCTGTATACTTAATTGTAGAAGAGTTGTTCTGCTAGTCTTTAGGTTGTTCTCGGAGAGAGTTGTTCTATATGTAGTTGTAGTTTTGGTGTGTTCATGGGAAGAGGTGACCTCAGGCTCTTCTTACTGTACCATCTCGATTCTGTCTCCAGATTAAGCTAACTTTGTTATTGTTTTTGAAGCTTTAAATGCAAAGGAGTCTTGATAATATTTACAATGGTGGTGGGTAAAATTCAGACACATATTGAATGATGATGTGTCCCCAGCTCACAATGAGGGAGTGTGGATTCAGCCCACTCAAGGTGGAGGACAGTTTTGGAGTGTTGATTCTCTGAGGGTGACCCTTGTCCAACCACAGAGCAGCACAGGTGAAGTACTTTTATATTGGTTCCTTGCACTTCAAATTGTTTTTCTCCAGGCCCCCATTTGCTGATGGACCAACTTTTTATTGGCTACTGATTTATGCAGAAGGCCTAGTCCTGGGCCTGGAGACTTTTTCCATCAATGTAAACATTAACTTCCACTTCTTTTTTTTTTTTTTTTTTTTTTCCTGGTACGCGGGCCTCTTACTGCTGTGGCCTCTCCTGTTGCGGGGCACAGGCTCTGGGCGCGCAGGCTCAGCCGCCATGGCTCACGGGCCTAGCCGCTCCGCGGCATATGGGATCTTCCCAGACTGGGGCATGAACCTGTGTCCCCTGCATCGTCAGGCGGACTCTCAACCACTGCACCACCAGGGAAGCCCAACTTCCACTTCTTTTAGCCCTTAGTTCCCTTATTGTTTCTGGCATTCCTGGAGATGATTGTTTTTTTGCTTCCAAGCCCACTATATACATTATTTTATTTTATTTTATTTATTTTTTTATACATGTTCTTATTAGTCATCAATTTTATACACATCAGTGTATACATGTCAATCCCAATCG
>NC_041221.1:66425810-66426475 GCF_002837175.3 Physeter macrocephalus
TTGATGGACATTTAGGTTGCTTCCATGACCTGGCTATTGTAACTAGTGCTGCAGTGAACATTGGGGTGCATGTGTCTTATTGAATTGTGGTTTTCTCTGGGTATATGCCCAGTAGTGGGATTGCTGGATCATATGGTAATTCTATTTTTAGTTTTTTAAGGAACCTCCATACTGTTCTCCATAGTGGAGGACAGTTTACATTCCCACCAACAGTGCAAGAGGGTTCCCTTTTGTCCACACCCTCTCCAGCATTGTTGTTTGTAGATTTTCTGATGAAGCCCATTCTCACTGGTGTGAGGTGATACCGCATTGTAGTTTTGATTTGCATTTCTCTAATAATTAGTGATGTTGAGCAGCTTTTCATGTGCTTCTTAGCCATCTATATGTCTTCTTTGGAGAAATGTCTATTTAGGTCCTCTGTCCATTTTTGGATTGGCTTGTTTGTCTTTTTAATATTGAGTTGCATGAGCTGTTTATATATTTTGGAGATTAATCCTTTGTCCATTGATTCATTTGCAAGTATTATCTCCCATTCTGAGGGTTGTTTTTTAATCTTGTTTATGGTTTCCTTTGCTGTGCAAATGCTTTTAAGTTTCATAGGGTCCCATTTGTTTATTTTTGTTTTTATTTCCATTACTCTAGGAGGTGGATCAAAAAAGATCTTG
>NC_041221.1:66426729-66427067 GCF_002837175.3 Physeter macrocephalus
AATCCAAGAACATGGTATATCTCTCCATCTGTTGGTATCATCTTTAATTTCTTTCATCAGTGTCTTATAGTTTTCTGCATACAGGTCTTTTGTCTCCCTAGGAAGGTTTATCCCTAGGTATTTTATTCTTTTGTTCCAGTGGTAAATGGGAATGTTTCCTTAATTTCTCTTTCAGATTTTTCATCATTAGTGTATAGGAATGCAAGAGATTTCTGTGCATTAAGTTTGTATCCTGCAACTTTACCAAATTGATTGATTAGCACTAGTAGTTTTCTGGTGGCATTTTTAGGATTCAGTATGTATAGTACCATGTCATCTGCAAACAGTGACAGTTTTAC
>NC_041221.1:66427745-66428761 GCF_002837175.3 Physeter macrocephalus
GGTTCAGTCTTGGAAGGTTATACTTTTCTAAGAATTTGTCCATTTCTTCCAGGTTGCCCATTTTATTGGCATAGAGTTGCGTGTAGTAGTCTCTTAGAATGCTTTGTATTTCTGCGGTGTCTGTTGTAACTTCTCCTTTTTCATTTCTAATTTTATTAATTTGAGTCCTCTCCCTCTTTTTCTTGATGAGTCTTGCTAATGGTTTATCAATTTTGATTATCTTCTCAAAGAACCAGCTTTTATGGCTTCCCTGGTGGCGCAGTGGTTTAGAGTCTGCCTGCCGATGCAGGGGACATGGGTTCATGCCCCGGTCCGGGAAGATCCAACCTGCCGCAGAGTGGCTAGGCCCGTGAGCCATGGCCACTGAGCCTGTGTGTCCGGAGCCTGTGCTCTGTAACAGGAGAGGCCACAACAGTGAGAGGCCCGTGTACTGCAAAAAAAAAAAAAAAAAAGAACCAGCTTTTAGTTTTTGATCTTTGCTATTGTTTTCTTTGTTTCTCTTTCATTTATTTCTGCTCTTATCTTTATGATTTCTTTCCTTCTGCTAACTTTGGTTTTGTTTGTTCCTCTTTCTCTAGTGCCTTTAAGTTTAAGGTTAGATTGTTTATTTGAGATTTTTCTTGTTTCTTGAGGTAGGCTTGTATAGCTATAAACTTCCCTCTTTGAACTGCTTTTGCTGCATCCCATAGGTTTTGGATTGTCGTGTTTTCATTGTAATTTGTCTCTAGGTATTTTTTGATTTCCTCTTTGATTTCTTCAGTGATCTCTTAGTTATTTAGTAACGTAGTGTTTAGCCTCCATGTGTTTGTGTTTTTTACGTTTTTTCCCCTGTAATTCACTTCTAATCTCATAGTGTTGTGGTCAGAAAAGATGCTTTCAATTTTCTTAAATTTACTGAGGCTTGATTTGAGACCCAAGATGTGATCTATCCTGGAGAATGTTCTGTGTGCACTTGTGAAGAAAGTAATCTGCTGTTTTTAGATGGAATGTCCTATAAATATCAATTAAATCTATCT
>NC_041221.1:66428986-66429706 GCF_002837175.3 Physeter macrocephalus
AATTGTTTTGGGTTTGTTTTTGTAGGTCCTTTTCTTCTCTTGTGTTTCCCACTTAGAGAAGTTCCTTTAGCATTTGTTGTAGAGCTGGTTTTGTGGTGCTGAATTCTCCTAGTTTTTGCTTGTCTGTAAAGCTTTTGATTTCTCCATCGAATCTGAATGAGATCATTGCCAGGTGGAGTAATCTTGGTTGTAGGTCCTTCCCTTTCATCACTTTAAGTATATCATGCCACTCCCTTCTGGCTTGTAGAGTTTCTGCTGAGAAATCAGCTATTGACCTTATGGGAGTTCCCTTGTATGTTATTTGTCATTTTCCCTTGCTGCTTTCAATAATTTATCTTTGTCTTTAATTTTTGCCAATTTGTTTACTATGTGTCTCGGTGTGTTTTTCCTTGGTTTTATCCTGTATGGGACTCACTGTGCTTCTGGGACTTGGGTGGCTATTTCCTTTCCCATGTTAGGGAAGTTTTCGACTGCAATCTCTGCAGATATTTTCTCTGGTCCTCTCTCTCTCTCTTCTCCTTCTGGGACCCCTATAATGTGAATGTTGTTGCATTTAATGTTGTCCCAGAGGTCTCTTAGGCTGTCTTCATTTCTTTTCAGTCTTTTTTCTTTATTCTGTTCCGCAGCAGTGAATTCCACCATTCTGTCTTCCAGGTCACTTATCCGTTCTTCTGCCTCAGTTATTCTGCTATTGATTCCTTCTAGTGTAGTTTTCATTTC
>NC_041221.1:66430035-66496895 GCF_002837175.3 Physeter macrocephalus
CACAGGCTCCGGACACGCAGGCTCAGCGGCCATGGCTCACGGGCCCAGCCGCTCTGCGGCATGTGGGATCTTCCCGGATCGGGGCACGAACCCATGTCCTCTGCATCGGCAGGCGGATTCTCAACCACTGCGCCACCAGGGAAGCCCTCACTATATATTTTTAAGTGATGTTCTTATAGTCAAGCATGTCAGTGTGTTAGCTGTAGAAGCACTATGTCTTCCATCTTAAATGGAAGCCCCAGTCTGCTGCTTTCAACACTGAGGCACTCACTAAAGGAAACTGGCCTTTCTGATAGACAATCAAAATCAGAAGTTGGGGTTTTATTTTCTATACTTTTCTTAAAGTGCCAAGGTATCCATATTAGTTTGACGGCCTAAATAGTGTTCATGCTGGTTTTCAGACATTTTGGGGCCTGCCAGATTTAACTTTTAGAGGAACAACTTGTCAGTGATCTATCTGCAGCAGTGTCCATCTCAAGGCAAGAGAGCAGAGGAGTTCAGGTTTGGGTCAAGGGCAGCAGGCCAGCATGAGATGAGCTGGGCAATTCTGAGCATCATTCATATCATCTTCCTGGGTCTAAGTAACCAGTCTGGGAGTGAATATGAATGAAAATGCTGCTTGGGAGAAATGGCTCTAAGATGTTAGCCTTACAAGGAAACTCAGTTTGGGGAGAGTTGTGACAGAATTTAGTGTATGAGTGGAGAAGAAGGTCCCTTTCTGCTTTGGTGAAGAGCCCAGCAGGGCCTGGTCACACTGCAGCCTTCAGTGCAGCAGCCCCTGCATCTTCCTGGAAGCCTCCACAGGGGACAGCACAGGCATTGGCTTCCCACTGAGGCACTGGAGGAGAGAGGAGATGAGGAAACTGTCCAGATGGAGAGACCTGTACTACACACTCCACTGTCATTGAGATGACAGTATATGGTGTGGAGGGAAGGTGGTTTTGGGTGTATAAAAATGTCCATCAGAAGTGCAACTAGTATTGTGATCTGAGACTCCTTTGTCCTGGGCAATGGGGAAAGGATAGGCAGCAGAAAAGTGAAGACCATGAATGCCCTAGAAGTTGTCAGAATGTGATTGTCCTCACAAAGGAGCAAAACTGACCCTACTTGTTCAGTATTCTTTAATTGAGCTTCACAAGTTATTTCCTATTTTCCCCTCTTAAATTTACTTTCTAAATAGTTTGAACTATCTATTATTATCATTCCTTCCCACCCCCAGAATAAAGCATACCCATTATCTTAATATGACATACCTTCCAATAACACTGTTCCCAAGTTAGCACATCATCATAGAGATACATCTCTCATGATATATTGGTAGGCAGAAACATTTATGAAATGAATAGAAATTTTATTAAGGCAAATTCAGTGCTGATGAAAAATGGAAAAGTACTTTTCAGTGGAAGTGATGGATGTTTAATGCAGAGTGTGTTTCTGACAAAATCACACCTTATATAGGAGTTTTTCCAGTGCATATTTTATAAATGGTTATAAAACGTGGCAAGATGTATTGGAAAATGTACATAATGAGTATTCTTTCTGTGTGTAAAGATTCTAGAGAAAAAACTTACTTGGAAGAAAGGGTGAGAACATGTGATGGAGTTAGAATTATGATGATGATAGTTGTCCAGCTGGGGTAACCATTCATCTCTGCCACAGGCTTTGAGAGTCAGACTACAGGCGATCATGACTGTCTGTATTGATGTCGGCTTCAGCAGTCTGAGGGCTTGGTCTTTCAGTGTCCTCAGTCCTTTGTGACTCACAATGGATACTTTAATCCATGAATCTAAACGTGAGGATATAAGCAGACTTCATATGGTATCCCAGTTCCATCATGATCTTGAACCAATTATTTCATCTTTCAAAGTGCAACTTTCTATACAGAGTAAATTGGCATGGAGGTACTCAATAATTATTAGTTCTGTTTAGCAAATACCTACAAAATCACAGTGGCATATAAAAATAATTATTTGTTTTTCAGTCATGGGCCTGTGCATGCTTCTGCTTCAGGGCATGGGTCGAGTTCATATTTGTTCCGTGTAAACTTATTCTGGGATCAGGATGAAGGGCAGAAGCTAACAGGGACATATTCTTCATTTGGTAGTGGTCAGAAACTTGGAGGGATGAGCAGATACATTCAATGGCTCTTCAAGTCTCTGCCCCCATTCCATTGGCCAAAGCAAACCACATGAACAAATCTAAAATCAGCAGGACAGAGAAGCATTCTCCCTCCATGGAAGTGAATATTTGCTAAATAATAATTTAATCTACCACACTTCCCTTCTTCCCTTTTAAAGCTTTAAAAAATATGTTTCCAGCCTGTTCTAAATTTAGTTCGAAGTCTAATGCAAATGTAGCAGGCTCTACATAAAGTAGTGCTTCCTCTTTATTGTTGTAAAATAAAACCTTTATTAGTGAGATTATATTTTACTCACTTCATTTATGATGCCATTCTAATAATTTAGGTTGACATTTGCAATTTTTGTTCTATTTAATCTAGGCTAACTGGCCTGGTTACTGACTGAGGAGTATACCTGTGCCGCCCCATATGGTAGCCACAAGTTCCATGTAACTATTTAAATTTGCGTGAAATTCAAAAATTTCGTTCCTCATTCACACTAGCTACATTTCAAGTGCTCAATAACTACATGTGGCTAGTAACTACCATGTAGGGTAGCACAGAAATAGGACATTTTCATCATCACAGAGAGTTCTATTGGACAGCATTGGGTTAGGTAAAACAATAACAACCATAATGACTTTCATTTATCTAGCGCTAAACATGTGCCAGGCACCTTGCTACGTGTGTTGCATACCTCAAGTTCATCCTTGTGACCATCCTATGAGATCACTACTCTTATTCTCATTTTTCTAATGAAGAAACTGATGCTTAGTGATGCTAAAAATAGGAGCAAGCTTGCCAATGGGTAGTAACTGGCAGTGTCATGTCTATTTGACTCCAAAGCTCTGTCTCTGAGCCATTAAAATGCTCAGTTTTCTAGTTTCAGGCCAAGAACAGATACTGTGATGTCTAGTAGAGCGATGGCAGGGGCAGGGTGCTTAGTCCCAAGTGCCATCTGGGATGATTAGAGGGCAGATCAGGAACTGGCTGATTGAGTAGCACAGTAGTGGTTTCCAGAACCCATAGCTGGAATGAGGAGATGACTGTGGTTAAAGCTGGTCCAACAGTTCCCTGAAAGATCTGCTGCATCTTCAGACAAAGCACTTCATGATTCTGCCTGATTCTGCCTCAGTAACTCCTGTTCAGTTAAGTCATCTGTGCTTTTTTCTGCAGAGGGACCTTAGCAGGGGTACCCTTTTGGAGGAGTTAATTGCATTTGAGGAGAATATGAACATTATGTTTTCCCCAGCCATCTCTTCATTATCCTGGTTATGGTGAGATCTCTGAGGCAGCATGGTAATAATGAGTGGCCTGAAGTTGTTGTCTGAAGGACCATTTCTGTGATTTTATCATTTTGAGAAGATTATATAGGTACAATATATTCTGGTATGACAAATATGCAAGTTATGGTACTAAAGAAAAATGGATATTAGCTGTTCTCTTTTACTACTCTTCCAAGAAGAAAATACCTTTGTTATTCAAACATACAGTAGCGGACTGGTAGTTGTTTAATGGAAGTAATGGGCTAAGAGGAAAAATACTGGAGAAGCCTGGAAATTTAGCTAGGTTTACATTGGAAAGAAACAAGTTACTGGCAGAAGGCAATAGAATAGATAACGGAAAATGAAAGGAGAGATTCTCCTGAGGCTAAGGCTTGGGGGATATTTGGGAGTTTGTAAAAATGGAAGAAAGAAATGGGAGAGTACCTGCTGTGAATGAACAAAATTGAGAGAAGAGATGGGGAAAGGGAATTTTAAGAAAAGTATGTTATAAATGGAATACTACTTTGGTGATTTCAGTAGAGCTATAATTAGTTTTTGTTTTGTTTTTTTTTCCTCAGCTCTCAGGACTATTCTTTCCTTGAGTGCAAGACCATGCTAAGAATGGGCCATTGAAGCAGTTGAGCTTTTTTTTTTTTTTTTTTTTTTTGTGGTATGCGGGCCTCCCTCTGCTGCGGCCTCTCCCGTTGCGGAGCACAGGCTCCGGACGCGCAGGCTCAGCGGCCATGGCTCACGGGCCCAGCCGCTCCGCGGCATGTGGGATCCTCCCAGACCGGGGCGCGAACCCGGTTCCCCTGCATCGGCAGGCGGACGCGCAACCACTGCGCCACCAGGGAAGCCCGAAGCAGTTGAACTTTATATAAGAAAGCTGGCATTTGACATAAATTACAGTTTCAGTAGGAAGAGGTGGGTTAGGAGCTAGAGACTTATATTAACAGAGTTATATTTCTCATTGGAATTTAAGAAAATGAATGTATAGCTATAAAACCTGAGCATCGCTGAGATTATCTAGAGTTTAAATCTAGCAACTGCTCAATAGCAGTTAACTTTGTTTTTCTACCCCAGCTGATACTGTTATTGTATATTCTTTTAACCATCACCTTTTTTATCCATTGCTTAGTAAGTATGAATTTCAAGCTGAGTTGCAAGCGCTATAGCTCTTCCTTCTATTCTCTGTGATGATTACATTATAACCAATAGTGCTTTGTAAAATGCAGGTTAATTGACTATTATACTTGAATTGCACCTGGGAAATCTTTGATGTAGGAGAAAAATCTGTATTGTGAGGGAAAAAAGTGTTCCATGGTCAAATATTTGACATTTCTGTATGCTCTTTTCACTCAGTTTATGGTGTACTTTGATGACTAAAGTTTTTTATCTTGATGAAGTCCAGTTTATCCATTTTTTCTTTTGTTGCCTGTGCTTTTGGTGCTTTTTCTTCAAGCTATAATTATGATGGTTTTTAAAGTTATTTGGAGCTCTTTTTTTTTTAGATTTATTTATGTATTTTTTAATATTTATTTTTGGCTGCCTTGGGTCTTCGTTGCTGCCCGCAGGCTTTCGTTAGTCGCAGTGAGCTGGGGCTACTGTTCATTGTGGTGTGTGGGCTTCTCATTGTGGTGGCTTCTTTTGCTGTGGATCACAGGCTCTAGGCACGCAGGCTTCGGTAGTTGTGGCTCGCGGGCCCTAGAGCACAGGCTGAGTAGCTGTGACGCACGGGCTTAGTTGTTCCGTGGCATGCGGGATCTTCCCGGACCAGCAATCGAACCCGTGTCCCCTGCATTGGCAGGCGGATTCTTAACCACTATGCCACCAGGGAAGTCCTTGGAGATCTTACTTTAGTAATTTGGTGTGGTTTTTTTTGCTGTATTTTGAATTGTCAATTAGGTATTTATATTTTTCTTTAGATGTGGAGCCTGGATACCTTTCCTTCTCAAAGCATTGTTATTTGGTTTGGTGTGTGGAAGAACTCTGATTTTGGAGATTTTTTTACAGTATCTAAGAAAAAATTAGTTCTAAACATTGCTTAAAGGAATAATTGTTTTTGCCAGCATTGAGACTAATTGAGTTAAATATGCATAAGAGTAGAAAACATGGTTTCCCACCCAGGAGGTATAAAGCTACCTTATGATCAAAATTTAATGTGTGGTTATTATGAATATTTATTCTGTTGTCTATGAAATGCATAGGCTAAGTATATTTGACTGGATTCAGGCTTATATCTGATCTTTTAATTGATCCATGTAATTTAGGTAAAAGTTTTACTATAGAAGTAATGTTAAATTCCAAGAAAATAAACTCTGTGAGCCATTTTCATCGGCAGGCAGGTATTTCTTTTGGATGATTTGTCATAATTACTTTGAAAATATTTTCAGAAAACTTACCACAAGGCTTGTGTGAAATTAGGGTCTCCTTTATCACTATTTGTGAAATCCCAAGAAGGAAGACCCTAATTGGTATAAAAATTATTCTGGCAGCATTTTCTGCTCACCTGCTGAGAGGACAAGTGGGATGTCCTGATTAGCACTTTGTGGTCAAGTGTTAATGACTCTGGAAAAGAGCCACTGTGATCCTGGAAAGTGTCCAGTCTCTGAAGCTTATTGATGCTTTCCAGCATGTGAATCCCGCCTAAGAGAGGACTCCTGATCAAAATAGCACAGAAATTTGGGTCAATCACATAACCACCATCTTCCGGTAAAGGTCAGATTTACATGTGGAGATTTATGGATCCTGTGTCTAAATGAGTACAAGATTTGTAAACCTCCAAAATATTTTTTTCTAGTCTCATCTTTCACACCTATTTCCCTCTCATTTTTCCTTTCGGCTTATTTATCACCTCCTTAATTCCTTTTTGATTCATTGTCTGGTTAGGGGGTCAGTGGCTCAGGGAATCCAGACCTAAGGGTGGAAAGTTCTCAGGAAACAGGTAGCTGTGAGTCTGACCTGTGCAGGCAAACCAGAGTGCTGTTTCCCTTTCAGAATTGGGGTCAGGACTGACTGTGCGAGAAATCATTTTGATTGACACAAACTGGGAAAACACAGTTACTAGACATTACACAAGATAGAAAGCCCAGAGTCCAGGCACATTGGCAGGAGCCAGAAGACCTACAAGGTCTGAAGGAACAAAAAGTTCATGTAGAAATTTAATTCTGCAATATCTCTTTTAACTGCCTTACCTTTTACAATCCCAAGGCTGCCACTTTTCAGATTCTAATTAGTTCTTGATTATACAACTTGGATAATCTTTTAAATGGTCTCCATCCTTTCCCTCTCTTTTCTCTTGGATTCATCAGGGCTTTGGGATCAGATTGGTCTTCCTAAAATACCTAGTTGAGCCACCCCACTACTGTAGAACCTTCAACAGCTCCCCATAGCTTTCCAGATTAATTATGTTCTTTAGCTTGTCTTTAAGGACTTCCATTCTCACACTTCACACTATTTTTATCATCTTATCTCTCCTTATTCTTTTATAATTACTTTAAGTGATACCCAAATGGCTGGTTTCTGAATGTGTCCCTTGCATTCCCTCTTCTGAGTAATTTCCATCTTTCTTTCTCCCCCTGTTAAGTCAAAAACCTACTGATTCTTTGTCTTTTTTCATCTGCCATCTCTACTGAAGATAAAGTCCCTTCTTTGACCTTTCTTTGCCTTTCATGAATCAGTACTATTGAGTGTTTTGTGGTACTTTTTTCATACATCTTTCTTTAAAAAGTGATTGATTTACTTTCTCATATACTCTAATTAAACCAGGACTGTTTTATTTATGACAAATTATAAGCAGAGCTCTTAGGACCTAGGAATTTTCAAAAAAGAATTTTAAAGATATGCATCAGGAAGGAAGAAATTTAGCCTAGAAAGTATTCAGTTGTAAAAAAAAAACAGTGGTCAGCAAAGAAATTTTTAAACATGTAAGAATTTAAATAAATATTTACTAAAGAGTAATAATGATGACTAGTTTGGAGGGTTTAAAAAAGTCAAATGAAAATATGTGACATTCAAAAATGTGGAAGATGGAGGATAAAAATATCAACTTTGTCAATTCAAACATTCGTGTTAAAGATTTAAGGATAACTACTGGAGGCAGGGAAATAAAATGATTACTTCTAACCAGCGAATAGAAGAAAAGAGAGTGAAGAAATGTGACCCATCTGAAGAAGGAAAGAAAGAACAAAAAAGCACCTTCCTCTCCAATAAAAGAATGTTAAATAGAACACATAAGATAAAATGGTAAAAATAATAAAAATAAATTAGTAAACTAGATAAAAATACAGAATCCTACTATATTCATTTTATACCTATTATATTCATTTATACCTATTATATTCATTTTATACCTATTGTATTTTATACCTATGTCAAAAACAAAATGTCATAAAAAGTTTGAAAAGATATACAAGGCAAACACTAATACAAACACTAGTGCAAAGAAAGGCGGAATAGCCAAATTAGTATCAGTTGGACTAGACATTAGGACTAAAAAGCATTAATAGGAATAAAAAAGGTCACTATATAATGATAAAAGGAACAATTCACCATGAAGATGTAACAATCTTGAACTTTTAAGCCCTGAACAACATATTTCCAAATTATACAAATTAAAATTGGAAAGAATCACAAAAATAAAATAATTTCATGATGATAATGGAACTTTTAATAAATCTCTCATTGATAAATCATCTAGAGAAAAAAATAAGAATTAAAAATCTTGAACAAAAATTATGATTTATTAAACTCTGAACCCAATGGTTAGAAAAGACACTTTGAAAAAGTATGTATAAACCATTTACAGAAACTGATCATGTTCAAGTCTCTACAAATATAATGATATTATCATATAGACTATGATCTTTGATGAAAATGCAATAAAATTAAAAATTGATAACAAAAGAATGTACACATAGATCAATGGAATAGAATGGAGTGCCCAGAAATAAACTCACATAAATATTGTGATTTTTGACAAAGGAGCAAAGGCAACACAATGGAGCAAAGTTAGTCTTTTCAACAAATGGTGTTAGAACAACTGGACATCCACTGCAAAAAAATGTATCTAGAAAAGACCTTACACCCTTCACAAAAATTAAAATGGATCATAGAACTAAATGTAAAGTCCCAAACTATAAAACTCTTAGAACATAGCATAGGAGAAAGTCTAGATGACCTTGGGTATGGTGATGACTGTTTAGATACAACACCAAAGACATGATCCATCAAAGAAATCATTGATAACCTGGACTTTATTAAAATGAAAACTTCAGCTCTGCAAAAGACACTGTCAAAAGGATGAGAAGACAAGCCACAGACTGGGACTAAATATTTGCAAAAGACATACTGGTAAAGGAGTGTTATCTTAAACATCTGAAGAATTCTTAAAATTCGACAACAACAACAAAAAACTAACAACTGTGTTAAATAATGGGCAAAAGACCTGAACAGACACCTCACCAAGGAAGATAAGCATATGAAAAGATGCTCTGCACTATATGTTGTTAGGGAATTGCAAATTAAAATGGCAATGAGTTACCACTATACACCTACTAGCAGCTTTATTTATAATTGTCCAAACGTGTAAGGAACTGAGATGTATTTCAGTAGGTGAATGGATAAATAAACTGTATTTATGGATATAGTGGATATCCAGATGATAGACTATTATACAGCACTAAAAAGAAATGAGCTATCAAGTCATAAAAAGACATGGAGGAACCTGAAATGCATATTACTAAGTGAAAGAAGCCAATCTGAAAAGGGTATATACTGTATGATTCCAATTACATGACATTCTGGAAAAGGCAAAACTATGGCAAGTGTAAAAAGATCAGTGGTTGCCAGGGGTTGGGGAATAGGGAAGAATGAATAAGTGGAGCACAGAGGAATTTTAGGATAAACTATTCTGTATAATAATATAATGGTGGATACATATCATTATACATTTGTCAAAACCCACAGAATGTATACCACCAATAGTGAACCCTGATGTAAACTGTGGACTTTGGGCAATGATCTGTCAATGCAGGTTCATTGATTATAAGAAATGTAACACTGGTGTGGGGTGTTAATAGTGGGGGGGGCTGTGAGTGTGTGTGGGGTCAGGGTGTATGGAAATTCTCTGTAATTTCTGATGAATATTGCTGTGAACCTAAAATTGCTATAAAAATTAAAGCCTTTAAAAAATTGATAACAGAAAGGTGGTTAAAGAAATTCCACCCAGGGCTTCCCTGGTGGCGCAGTGGTTGAGAGTCCACCTGCCGATGCAGTGGACGCAGGTTCGTGCCCCGGTCCGGGAAGATCCCACATGCCGCGGAGCGGCTGGGCCCGTGAGCCATGGACGCTGAGCCTGCGCGTCTGGAGCCTGTGCTCCGCAACGGGAGAGGCCACAACAGTGAGAGGCCCGCGTACCACAAAAAAAAAAAAGAAATTCCACCCTCTATATTTGGAAGCTACTTATGGACTTAAATCTGATTATGAAAATAAATAAAATATAAAATTACTTTTCAAAGATTAATATTACATTATTTTTGAATTATATGTAATAATTAGAGAAAACATCAGAAATATTAAGATTGAGAAACAGGTGTAATACAGTGCAAATAAGGGAAAGGGTAAAAGTGTTCTAAAATCCTTATTTTAAATAGAAACACTCAAAATGTGCTGTATCACGCTTGATTGAAATGATTTGAAAAACACAGATTAAATGAAGGTTTTGAAAAACTAGAAGAAATTGGCTTTAGATAGGATCAATTAATATTATAAAAATGTAAGTTCTCCCTAAATCAATCTATGAACAGTGCAATTCCAAATTATCAACAGCTTTTTCTGAAATGTGATGAAGTGACTCTAAAGATTTTCTGTAAGAAGGTACATGTCAGAATGAAAAGGAAGTTTTAAAACTGAGTAAATCTCAGTACCTTGCCAAATATTAAAATGTGTTATGATAATGTGTTTCTGAGATACTCTGAAGGTAAATTAAAAAAATATGAAAATATATGTGATGAAAATGGCATTTCAAATCAATGAGATAAAGATGGATTATTTAGAAAAAAATAGTGTTGGGAAAATTGTGTAGTTATTTGGAAAATAATGAACCTGGATTCACTGATATAAATTCTAGATAAACCACAGAATTAGACATATACTTACAAATAAAAAACTAACCAACCAAATAAACTATAAAAGCAATAGTAAGAAACATGAATTTCTATTTATTTTAAAAATATATTTGGGTAGATGTCTTCCTAATTGTGAATTGACATGAAATTAAAAACCCATAAGGGAAATTTGGATAATGATGGCCAGTAATAAGAGCGATCAATATTTATTGAGTATTTTCAAGTGCTAGGCAATGTTTTTGGCTCTTTACATTTTCTTTTACTTATTTAATACCCTTAACCCAATGTGGTATATAGATTTTATTACTATAACTCTTTTATAGGTTTGAAAACTAAGGCAGAGGGAAGTTAAGTAACAGTAAGTAAATGGTGAATCTGGAATTCTGAACCCAGTCAGGTTGATTTCATACCCTGAGTTCACTCTATGGCACTATACCACACAACACTGCCTTATATAACACAAAAAAATGTGCACAGCAAAATTCAGTATAAAATCAAAAGGAAAATGACAAACAGGAAATTGTGAGCAACACCTAAAGACAGAAACCAATATGCCTTACACACAATGAACACTTAAAAATAAGAAAAAGACACACCGCTTAATAGACAAATGGATACATTTCATGATGACATAATGTACACATTGGACTTCCCTGGTGGTGCAGTGGATAAGACTCCACGCTCCCAGGGTGGGGGGCCTGGGTTTGATCCCTGGTCAGGGAACTAGATCCCACATGCATGCTGCAACTAAGAGTTCACATGCCACAATTAAGGAGCCCTGGAGCTGTAACTAAGGAGCCCACCTGCCGCAACTAAGACCCCGTGCAACCAAATAAATAAATATTTTTAAAAGAGGAGATAATTTACACAATAAGGAATACAAATAAATAATAAACATATAAAAGATCTTCATTCCCACTAATAACTAAATTAATACAAATTAAACAGATAGCTTTTTCAACTATCATATTGTTAATAATTAAAATACCGGTAATACCAATGCATCAAAAGTATGGAGAAACAATTTCTCTTTGACACATTATAAGTTGGTGGCAACTTATATTGGTACACGTTTTAAAGTGGCAGTTTAGCTATATTTATTAAAATAAATATACAAAAGCAGTTTTACATCTGGGAATTTTATTTTATTTTATAGAAATATCCCACATATACGCAAAAGTATATATATACAAGATTATTCACTACAGTATTGTTTATAATAGCAAAAAACTTGAAACCATCTAAACATTTATCAATAAAGAATTAACTAAATTCAAGATAAGCCAAATAATTAATAGTAATAATTTTCAGAGGGAGAATTGAAGGAATTCTCTTTTTTTTCTTTTTATGTATTTTTATTTTAATGTTTTGCAATATTAAAGTAGTACTTTTGCAATAAGAAAAAATAAGATATTTTTAAAAGTTATTTTTAGGGATGTCCCTGGTGGCGCAGTGGTTAAGAATCTGCCTGCCAATGCAGGGGACACAGGTTTGATCCCTGGTCTGGGAAAATCCCACATGCTGCGGAGCAGCTAAGCCCGTGCGCCACAACTACTGAGCCCTCATGCCACAACTACTGAAGCCCACGTGCCTAGAGCCCGTGCTCTGTAACAAGAGAAGCCACCACAATGAGAAGCCCGTGCACCGCAAGGAAGATAGTCCCTGCTCTGTGCAACTAGAGAAAGCCCGTGCAGAAACGAAGACCCAATACAGCCATAAATAAATAAATTAATGAATGAATGTTATTTTTAGAAAAACCCTACAATTATTAAAAACAAATTAGTGATACTAAATAAACACTCACAAGTGGATATAAGCCCTACATTAAAAAGATTAAATTATGGTGATGAAGAATAGTTTTAGGAATCCAAGGATGGTTTAATATTAGAAAATTTATTTGTAATTTGTCAGAGTCAAAGGAAAAGTAGATTTGACCATTTTAGTAGACATCCAAAGACTCTAGATAAATATCAATTCTGATTTTAAAATATCTTAGTAGATGGGGTATCTCACTGAAATGATTATCTATCTGAAACCAATTGCTAACATATTTGACAGAACCTCTAGAATAATTTCTTTTGTAAAAAACAAGGATATCCCAAGGATACCCAACGTAACCACTACTCTGATTTGATAAGGTTCTAGACATTTCAATAAGAAAATATATAAATATTACTAGAGGAAAAGAAAAATAATCTTTTTCTCAAATGATATAACTGCCTACTTGGACAACTCAAGAGAAGTAATAGAAATGAAATTACAATTAGTAAGGGTTCAATGGGTATTCATTTATAAAATAAGTATATAAAGCATCTATAGTTTTCCTACATCATTGAAGACCAGTTAGAAGAGGGAGATCCCATTTCTCCTCATAAATAGTTTAACAGATAGATAGAAAGTGGTCTACAAATATTTTGGAAGAAAATACTAAACTGTCTTACAAAAAAGATTCCAGTAATAGTTATCAAAGTATTAACTGTGGTGATTATTGAGTGAATAGTGGTTATTATGGTTGGATAGTGTTGAATTAAAAAACATACTATTTTAATTTTCTTCTATTTAAAAAAAATATCTTATTTTACAATCTTTCTGTTATTTCTATAATAAGAAAAAATATAAATTATTTTAAACATTTGTTGTAATCTGTGATTGCCACATTCCCTAAGAATATCATCTATAAATCGATTATTGCAACAGTGAGCCACATTTCAATTTGTACCATTGAGAAAGATATCAAAATTTGCATAACACTTTTTCTGAGCATATGCCAAATCATTCTGTTGTTTTTTTTAAAAAAAAAAATCATGGGAGGTAAATGTGGCTGCTAGTTCAGAATGAGATTCAGCATTTGTTCAGTGTACTTCAAACATTTTAACATATTGGAAATGTGCTGCTCATTTATCCCAGCATCGCAGCTACTTCTGTGAGCAATTCTTAGTGGAGCAATCTTTTGAATATTTAACCAATGGCAATAAAACAAACTGTTCCAAATTTTATTTACTTAATCTTTTAAAAAAACAAAATGAAGTTCACAAGCCTTGACTCTGTACTTAGCAAAGAAAAGTACATCTCCACAGTGGAGATGAATTCTTACTGTCTGAAGCTATGTTATACCTTTTAATAACGTTTTTAAGGCCGATACTAGCCCTGATGATCATATGGAAGGTAATTTTGTTATTTGCTACAGTGCTTCAAAATAAGTTTATTTTCATAAATAATACAACAGGGTTCTTGAAAAAGAAATGTATAGTACTTGACCCATTTCTTTTAAAGTAACCAATTCCCAGCACTTTAACGTAAAGGGTAGCCATGGTAAGGACTATCTCTGCTATTAAGCTAAAACCCAGTTAGTTATTAAGAGTAAGTTCTGAGGTAACTTCGGTTAGACTGTTTTCCCTAAAGCTATGAATAGGTGAGAGAGACCCAGGAAAGAGTGGGGCCAGAAGGGAAGGAGAGAAAAGAATTCAGTGTGAGGGTTAAGAAAACATATGAAATATCTTCCTGAGTCAGGCAGGATGGGAATCAGATTGGGCCAAGCCAGGTAGCGTCAAGGTAGAGCCAGGCTTTAAAACTGGGGACTTGGGGTGCTCTGTTAGTTGGGGTTTGTGTGCTGCAGTAAAAGGAAGTTGCATTTGCTTGCCTTCTCTACCAAGTCATAGGGACCCCTTGTGCTGTGCCCTTGGCTATACCTCTGTGTAGAAAGAGAATAAAGGATTTGCTGGATAGTGTCATTGTGCCTGGGGAGCCCAATTATTTGGGCTATGGATTGTCAGCAATGAGACATGGACCCCTACTTTCATGTTTTCACTGCTCCCCCTAAGGCAGTACATGGGCTAGAGGTTCTAATAGGACATTGCACTAAGAGTGAAGGAAGAGTCTTGTTAAAATGCTCGTTCCTGGCCATCTTTTCCCTGTTTCTGATTCAGTAGGCCTGCAACAGGACACAAGTATCTGCATTTTTAATCAGATCTCTAGGTGATTCTGAGGTGGCTTCGGTGTCTCTGATAGGCGAGAAGGATGGCTGAGTGGGAACAGGTGGCAAGATGGCGTAGGAAATTGTGGGCAATTTTCTCTCCTCTCCTGGTTTTCTGCTGCATCTGATTTGCTATGATTGACCTTGCAGGTTGGGCAAAAGTGAGCAGGGCATGGGTAGGGGAGGGGGTGGGGGAGGGGATGAAGGGGTTGGGAGGGTGGGGAGAGTGAGTCCACCAAGGAACTTGCTTGAAATGTGACACAGAATCCTCTCCATATGGGAAGCCCACCCCCTTTATACTAACTGCAGGTAATGGAGGGGAGTCAGTAGAAAGGGAGGGGACAGTTTGAGAGGGATAGTCTCTTCCAGAATCATGCCTTTTCCTTCTTATCAGTATCTCAGAATTTGCCAGGCCTTAGGAAGAGAAAGTTGATGCAACTTTTGGGCAGATGGCTCAGTATACAGTATATAATGCTATTACCAAGTCTTGTTATGACTGTGGGTTGATTCAAGTAATCATCTCACAGAGGGAAAAATAAGCTTCTACGGAGCTAATCCTGACCCATTTGGGAATTCATAAATGAACCAGAAAATTGTAACTGTGCAAGCGGGATTCCATAGAGGCCATGTTTACATATAAATTTGGCAAAGCCTGAAAAGCACAGTCTTTAGCTCTGATCAGCCCAGTTAAAAATTGTGCTTAAACTCTAGTATAATAGACAGTTTGATCTTTATTTTCAGATAACTAAAGACTTTTCAGATTCTACATAGGGCTCAGCTCTATGAATAGGTCCCTAGTGTGCAATTAGTTACTTTTTTAGTCATTAATTTGAAACCGCTTATTGCAGAATTATTTGCTCTCAATTCTTCCTGCCAAGGGTACATATGCACGAAGGTACCTATTGTACTAATTCATAAATTGTCTGGAATGATGGAGGGATCTGATGGAATGGCTCCATTTTCAAATTGTGGGCTCCCAATTGGTGGATTCATTCAAAGGTGAGTTTTTCACTATCATAACACATTGCAAGACTTTAAAAAGTCTGGAAGTGCAGTGCTTTTACCTGAGAGCAGGAGTGAAAAAGGACCTTAGAAGGTACTTCTCTGGCAGAGAAGGCTGAGGAGGAAGACAGAGAGAGAAAGCTCCTACTTAGAAGGGTCAGCCTACAAGGCATCTCTCTGCCTGGACCTGAGAAGACCTCGTCCTTACTTTCAGTGGAGTTTACGTATAGCCAAGATATTGGAATAACATCTAGGAAGAAGAACCATACATGTTAAATTATAGCTTGAGCATCATTGGTTTCATGCTCAAAAGGGGAGAAAATTTGGTGATGGAAAATTTGGTAAAGCATTAGGTTGGGCCAGATGGTGGGTAGGATATGGCAAGACCACAGCTGTAGAGGTATGCTGTAATTGTATTAAGATCTGTTTTATTCTCTTTCAAATAGTTCTGGTTCATAGGTTCATTTTTGTTTGTATGTTTTAGAGGTAAAAGTTTGAGTTGAATTATAACTTGAAGGAATTGCCATAAATTCTTTCCTGAGCTAGAACATCTGGAAGAAAATAGACACATCATTTAAAGATGAAAGAGATGTTGTTCTGGAGTTTGTAGCACCACAGATTGTATTTCCGAAATAACCCTAAATGCAGTGACAACAAAATACTATGTCCTGTTTCCACCTCCATTCTGAGGCAGGAACAACAGGGGATATAGAAAATAATTACCATAATTGTAATGAATATCATTGAAGCAGCCAATTTTGCAGCCAGCTTTTGAATAATACAGCTATTTTATGAAACTATAGCTACCTGTAGGATTTAACAAGATTCATATGTTTATCTGACTGCAGACATATTATCCTCAGCCGTAACATCATCACTCACTGGGGCCTTTGGAGTGACATAAAATTAGGCGGTGACTAGTGTTTTTCCCATATATTTGAAGTAATAGCGTCTGGTTTTGCTGGCTTGTTAGCTAATTGTTTGAGTTGTAGGATCACAAGATTTGTGAAGCATTACAGATTTCTTTTTAATGAAAAAAGTTTAACAAAGAAATGAAAGGCAAACTTGATTTTGTGAACGATAACCAAGGGACAAACCGTAGAAGTCAGACTGAATCCTCCTCAGAGCAACATTTCATTTCTTGTATTTTCATCTCCAATGAGCATTTCACATGTTAATTTCCAGTCCTAATTTCAAAGGAAGTTTATCAACATTAAGAATTCATTTAATAATTAATTCGTATCGGTGTTAGCAGCAACCCTACAAAACATTTATTAGAGTAGAAGTGTGTAAATGTTCCAGGTATTTTGGGCCACAGGCATTTTCATAACATTAGACGTTCCTTCTGCTTCCCTTTCCTTTCTCCCCTAAGTACTGAAAGACCAAACCTAAAGGACCAAAGCTGTCCATAAGACTTCAGAGAAATCAGCATCGTATCACAAAGATGCGAAAACCAGGAAAATAAAGAACCCCTGTCAGTATTCTACAAGCAGAATCTCTTCAACATGTTTACTGTCATGATCACTTTTTCTCTGGCATTTGTGAATTTTGGAAAATTTTGGACGGCTTTAACAAGAGGGACATTTGGTGCGGTGGAGAGAGCAATGAAGTGGGAGTCATCTTATGTGCCCCCTCCTGGGGAGGATTTGCTCTACTTTCCCAGCTGGTATGACTGGAAGGGGGCTTTTCAGGTGCTGGTAATATTCTGTTTCTCGATTTTTAGCGCTGATTACACGGTAAGTTCATTGTATGGAAATGATTTACATGCTTTTCTGTATGTGTGTGACACTTTAATAAAAAGTTTGGTGTCTAATATTAAGGGGAAAAATAGAGCTGTAGTTTCGAAAACAGCAGCAACAACAAAATCACTCCCATCCTTTTCTCTTGCATCCTGTGCACACTTCCACAGTTGCATTTTCCACCTTGTGTTCTAATTATCTGTTACATGACTGTCACCACTATCAGACTGTAAGCATCACTAGTGTGGGGAAGAAAATAGCTTTGCAGAAAATGTCTAGAGCAGTGCCTGGCACTCATTTGGACTCCCTAGCTGACTGCTTAGTACATCAGTGATTTAATGAAAGAAGGAATGGCTTCTGGTTTTTACTCTGCTCCTGGGTCACTGTGTTATATTGCACAGAAAACCTCTCTAGGTCTACTTGTCATGTAGAGAAACAAGAGATTTCATTACAGAATGGCTAGGACGTTTTCCAGTTTGAAAATATTAAAAATAAAATATAAATGTACCAGAACTATTTTAGAATGTTAAATATATTCTATGGTGGTCGAAATTAGTGAAGATAAGGGCAACTAAAAAAAAACCAAAATGGAAAATAAAAGATGACTTCAAAATATAACTAGGCTTCCAGTTTATGAAAATAAACATTGAGTTACTCTTCTGAGTGTCATATTTCCCAGTTTAATTCAATCTTTCATTTTCTGTAAGAGAAAAGCATTTTATCTAACTTGAATTTGTGATGATGAAGCAAAGATAAATAGTAAGGATGCAATTTCTCTCTAAAAAATGTCCTTCTAAACAGGAAGGCAAAATGGAGACTGAATGTATCCTCCCACTTGAAAACTGGACAAAATATATGAAGCAGAGGTTTTCAGACATTGTCTATCAGGCAATGCAGGACATTGATCTCTGAGGGTGGGAAACCCGACAGGGAGACCCTGGAGAAATCATATGGAGAAACCATATCATTTCTCCAGCTTAGTGCCTGGAGCGAGTTCCAGGCTGCAGCGTAGGGAGGAGGAAACCAGCGATCTCAGTGACCTTCATGATTTGAAGAGTTGGAGTTAAGTCTGGGGAAGCCAAAGTGGCTCCAGTTCACAGGACAGAGCGCTGGTGAAGAGGGAGCTGGATGGATCTAGAGATCGGTCCTCCTTAGGTCTTCATCTGACTACTGCTACATGTGTGTGGGAAAGTACCCAAGTCTGGGGAAAGAACCAACAAAAAGGAGCAGAGGGAACATTTCGTGGATCTCATACACAGCTGGGAATAGTTATGTTCCTACCACCTAAGAGTGGAGAATGCCATAATTCACAGGACATCTCAGAAATAGAAAGGGTATTCAGACGGGTGTTGCCTCAGTTGTGGGACAAATGTAGACCTAAACAAGAGCTACTGAATTCTACCTAACAAATCTTAACAGCAAGCCTCAAAAAAAAAAATCAAACTCTTTCCAAATTATATGACTGCATCCCAGAATAAGGCTTGAAAATATGGGAATACAAAAATATCCAGCACTCAACATAGAAAAATTCACCGTGTCTGGCATCCAATAAATATTACCAGGCATACAGAAAAACAGGAAAATATGATCCATATAAGGAGAAAAATCAGATAATAGAAACATGTCCGTACGTGACACAGATGATAGAATTAATAACAAAGATGTTGAAATGATTGCTATAAATGTATGTCATGTTTTCAAGAAGAACGAGGAAATATTGCATATGTTAAGTAGACATACAGAAGATAAAAGAACCATATAAAATCTCTAGAGATGAAAAGTGGAATGTGTAAGATGAAAAATATGATGGATAGGATAAACAACAGATTGGATATTGAAGAAGGAAAAGATTAGTGAACTTGAAGATTTATCAGTGGAAGCTATCCAATATGAAACACAGAAAAAAAAGACCTGAAATAAATGAATAGAGCATCAATGAGTCATGGGACTACTTAAAGCAGCCTAATATATGTGCAGGTGGAACCCCTGAGAGAAGAGAGAGTGGTGTTTGATAAGGAGATTACTATGAATATGAATCATCGACCTAAACAGCTACCTCTACAGAATCCCAGTGCTATTTCTTCCAGACAAGGGAAGAATGACCTTCTGACCACCCTCATTTCCCCCCAGAACGGTTTAAAAATCATCGGGGCTACTATTTACACCAAAGACTCAGGGTGCGAGAGCCCAGGAGGCAGAGTGGTTTCAAAGGGTGGAGCTGCCACTCCGGTCCAGACTGACCAAGATCCCTCCACCTAGTGCCTCAGAAGTGGGGCTGCTGCAGAGAGCTGTGGCCTTGGTGGCCCTGGAAGAGAGCTGTGACGTGGGTAGGACCACTGCAGACAGCTGTCATGGGCAGCATCCTGCCAAGCTGTGGGGATGACAGTGCCATTCCAGTGGGTCTGGAAGGGAGAGTATGAAGCCAAAGAGGATTATTCTCCAGCCTAATGGAATGGTCTAATGAAATTTGCCCTGTTAGGTTTTAGACTTTATGATCTGGCATTCCTTTCTTCTTTCCTGTTTCTCCCTTTTGGAATGGGAACATCTATCCTATGTCTGTCCCACCACTGTATTTTGGAAGCACATACCTAGTTAGGTTTCAAAGTTTCACAACTGGAGAGGAATTTTACCTTAGGATAAATCAAACCTCGAGTCTCACCCGTATCTGACTTAGATGATATTTATTTATTTATTTTAAATTTATTTATTTATTTTTGGCTGTGTTGGGTCTTCGTTGCTGTGCGCGGGCTTTCTCTAGTTATGACGAGCGAGGGCTACTCTTCATTGTGGTGCGTGGGCTTCTCGTTGCGGTGGCTTCTCTTGTTGTGGAGCACGGGCTCTAGGCTTGTGGGCTTCAGTAGTTGTGGCTCGTGGGCTCTAGAGCTCAGGCTCAGTAGTTGTGGCGCACAGGCTTAGTTGCTCCGTGGCATGTGGTATCTTCCCGGACCTGGGCTTGAACTCGTGTCCCCTGCATTGGCAGGTGGATTCTTAACCACTGCGCCACCAGGGAAGTCCCCTGATTTAGATGATATTTAGATGAGACTTTGGACTTTAGACTTAGAGTTGATGCTGGGACAAGTTAAGACTTTTGAGGTTGTTGGGGTGAAATAAATGTATTTTGCATGTGAGGAGGACATAAATTTTGGGGGTCCAAGGCTGGAAAGCTATGGCCTGAATATATGTGTCCCCCCAGATTCCTATGTTAAAACTTACTCCCCAATGTGATGGTATTAGGAGGTGGGGGCTTTGGGAGGTTATTAGGTCATGAGGGTAGGGCTTTCACTAAGGAAATTAGTGTCCTTATAAAGAGACCCCAGAGAGCTTTCTCATCCCTCCTGCCATGTGAGGACACAGCAAGAAGACAGCTGTCTATACCAGGAAGTGTGTCCTTATCAGACACTGAATCTGCCGTCATCTTGATCTTAGACTTTCCAGCCTTCAGAACTGTGGGACAAAAATATTTGTTGGTTAAGCCACCCAGTCTATGGTATTTATTTTTATTTTTATGTAAGCCTCAACGGCTGAAGACATCATCCCTTGAACACGGGAAATGAGTCTCCTTCCCATCCTCTGACCTTCTTCCCTCTTCTCCTCTCCCACTGTCTCTACTCCATAAGGTGATAGTCATTTCCCCGTAGTTGTATTGGCTGGGAGTGGAAAGTATGATTATACTGCTTTTAGCTACCAATCAAGAGGAAAAGACAAAAAATACCCTATCAGTTGGAACTAAGATAATGTTTTTCCTGCGTTTTATAAATGTGTTCTTAAGATACAATTTTTTAAAAAAATATATAAATTTATTTATTATTTACTTATTTTTGGCCACATTGGGTCTTTGCTGCTGCACGCAGGCTTTCTCTAGTTGCGGCAAATGGCGGCTACTCTTCGCTGCGGTGCGTGGGCTTCTCATTGTGGTGGCTTCTCTTGTTGCGGAGCACGGGCTCTAGGCGCACAGGCTTCAGTAGTTGTGGCATGTGGGCTCAGTAGTTGTGGCTTGTGGTCTCTAGAGTGCAGGTTCAGTAGTTGTGGTGCACGGGCTTAGTTGCTCCATGGCATGTGGGATCTTCCAGGACCAGGGCTCGAACCCGTGTCCCTTGCATTGGCAGGTGGATTCTTAACCATTGCGCCACCAGGGAAGTCCCATAAATATGTTCTTAATCCTGTTTCGGTATTAGAAAAACTATGCTTCAGCATCTGACTGTCAGATGTAACCTTATGTGGGGTGGTGTGGTTTCCCCCAGTATTCTGGATTTATTACCTTCCAGGCCCATAATGGGCTGTACTTCTTGGGCACATTGTGGGTAGGTGGGATCATGTGATCAATCCTGGCAAACGAGTTGTGAGAATGAACTGTGCCACTTCTGGTCTGGAACACTGAGCCGATGATGTGAGTTCATTGGATTTTAGGGATGGTGGCTGCTTTATCTGCCAGAGTTCCTGAGTGATGATAAGTAACGCCTCCGTGCCTAACTGTGGTTGGACGTATAGTATGAGTCAGAAATTGACCCTTGTTTATTTTAAGCCACTAAATCTTCCTTCCGCAAAAAAAGGGTATTTGTAGGACTGTTACGTTTCCATAAAATATTTTTTTAATGTGAATATTTTAATAACTAAAAACGGTAGAGAAAATTTATAGCTTTAATTAAATATTTTTTTAAAAGATGCAGTAGAGTCGTAATACAGAAAACACATTGGCTTTAGGGTCAGACTAGGGTCAAGTCAGTTTTGCCACCTTAAGTTCAAGGCAGATAGTTCTCTGAGCTCCTCAGATGAAGAGGATATACCTATGTCTGAATTGCTGTGATTTTTAAGCAAGACAATATATAAATTACCTGGCACAAGAAACAGGGTAACTATCATTTATTTAGTACTTAATGCATACCAGGCACTGGTCTAAACTTTATACCTAGTGTTATGTACTGACTTGCATTCCCTCAAAATTCATATGTTAAAACCCTAACCTGCAATGTGAGTGTATTTGGAGACGGGGTCTTTAGGACCCCATCAGGGTTAGAAGAGGTCATGAGGGTGGGGCCCTCATGATGGGACTAGGAGCTTTATAAGAAGAGGAAGAGAGGTAGATTGTTATCTCCACCATGTGAGAACTTAGCGGAAAGGAGGGTATATGAAGCCAGGAAGAGGGCTGTCACCAGGAGCTAAACCCTACTGGAATCTTGAGCTTGGACTTTCTTGACTCCCGAACTATGAGAAAATAGTTTAAATTGTTTAAATCACCCAGTCTATGGTGTTTTGTTATAGTGGCTCAAACAGACTAATACACGTCTTAATTCATTTAATCATCACAACAGCTCTCTGAAGTCCCATTATTATTCCCTTTCTACAGATTAAAAAAAAAAAAAAACTGAGACACAAAGAAGAAAGTGACTTGCCCAGGGTTGCACAGTGATTCCAACCCATGCAGTCAGACTCCAAACCCATGCTCTTAACCACCGTGCAGTGTACGAGAACACAAGTGTAAACTCTCAAAGATAAGCTGTCTGTTAGTGCTGAGAAGCTTACTCTCCAGGAGGAGCACTGGCAGCTCAATGAGGGGCCCTCATGTTTCATGTCGTGGCCCCTCAGGGGTACAGGGTATAGTGTAGCTGGTGTAGTCATTTGTTGCTCGCTTATAATTACAAGGTGGGAAACACTAATAGCTGTGTTGTTTCTGAGCCCAGAGGAGAGGCCTCCATTTGGGGGTATGGGTTTGGGGCACAGATAGACAAAACACTCAATTTGGCTCCTTAACAATGAGAGGGACCTGAAGAGTCCAAACATGCGTTCCTTGTACCCCAATGTGTGTAGCTGCTGAGCACCCTGAAGCAATGGTGCTCATGACCTTGAAGTCAAAGTTCCCAGGAAAGCACATTTTTGTATGGAGGGGACCCAAGCCTCTTGGGTAATTGTGCATTCAGTGGTTCCTCCATCGTGTCTCTAAATGCAAAGTTGGTCTTTGTGTAGACACAATGCTAATGTCATTCTCTTTCCCCTGCATGCAGAGGACCAGATGGGTTTGTGGTGACTTCAGGACAAGGCTTCAGTGGGAGATTATACCAATCGCCGACTCGTAGGCCTGTGAGCTTGAGTTCTATGCAGGTAAGTCTACAATGTCTTTCATAAACACTAAATTAAATGCAAACATATTTTTATATTGTCATCACTTTGAAGAGATTTATCTTTCAAAGCAAAGAATTATCTCTGACTCCTAAACTCAATTCAGGCTTCACATAAAGAGTCACTCAATCTAATCCTCAGAAATCAGCCACAAGGCTCCCAAATATTTCAATCTTTTTAATGACGCTTGCTTTAAATTCAAATCCTATTTCTCAATATCTCTTTGAAATAGTTGAGAAGCCCTGTCATTTTTCAGTTATTCCTGGGGTGTTAAGAGGATTTTGAAGTTATCTATTAATGAACGCTGCTCTCTCTTGTCCCACCCCACAACAGCTCTCCACTGCAGGGAGGAGAGTGAAAACTTACATGACCCTGGATCTGGGGAAGGAGGTGGACTGAGCAGGGTTGCGATGCTATTGGAGATTGAAATAGAGGGTGTTTTGGTCACAAGCATGCTACTCACAGTTTAGTTCCCTAAGGATAGACGTTTGATGTTTGAATTTGAAACAAATATAAGAAAATGGGCGAGAGACCCCCATTTACTGAGCGCTCGCAACATACAAGGTGTCAGGCTAGGTGCACTGCAGTGTATCATTAAATCTTTATAATAATCCCATGAGTAAGTGCTATGATTACTCACTATTGAAAGGTGAGTAAATGGAGGCTTAGATAACTTGCTAACTTAGAAGGGGTGAGGTTGCCAAGCTAGTGGCATAGCCAGGATTTGAAACCAAGTATGTCTGAGCCTAGCAACTTAGTGTTTAGCCTCATGCAATGCTCCGTTTATTCAACATCGATTATTGAGGGTAATCAAAGAGAGGCATCAGAAGAAAGCATTTTCTGACTTCTGTACACAAAAGATAACAAGATCCTCAACTTTCAACATTGATTCAGCAAACATTTCCTAAGGCCCTGTGGCATGTGGGGTGCTCTGATAGGGGTGGTGTACCAGGGGCACCATGTCGTGGGCGCGCTGCTGGGGCACTGGCATTTTCAGACATGGACTCTAGTAGAACAGAACCTTCTCTCTTCCCACTATGACGGGACTCAGAATATAAACAAAGAGCTCCCTCATCTTATGGGGACTGAAGTGCTGAGACAGTAATTTAAAGTTCTAAATAGTTTTGCAGAATCTCCTAAAGATTCCCTGGGGATATTTCAAAATTCAATTCAGTTCAGGAAGTGTTTAGTAAGTGCTGACGATATGCCAAGCCCAGGATTTGTACTAAGGAGGCAGAGATGAGTAAGACATCTTCCCTGTCCGTGAGGAGCTGTCAGTCTAATGGGGGCTGTTTGTCTGTTCCAGATGCAAGTACAGAGATTCTGTTACACACAGAAATCGATAAATGGGTGAATGCCTTTACCTCGAGCAGGTTTTGAAAGGCATTACATAAACATCCGCAGTAAAATACTGTAGGAGAAAAAAATTTAATGAATAAAAAGGGGAAAGAAAAAGGTTAGGGTTAAGCCTAAATGAAGCCCAGGAAATTATTAGTACATGAGGCATAGCCCAGTGTTCTGGCCAGTATTTTGTAGTCAGCTGTTTTTAAGCTTCCTAGCTGTGAAAGCAAAAAGGGAAACATGATCAGTCATAAAGCTCACAACAGCCAGAGAAACATACCTGTTGCTCGAGAGGCATGTTTTTCCTGGCATCAGACCTGAGAAAAATTTTTCCTCTGAGTCTTCCTAAAAGAGACCCATATTCTCAAATACCACAGCACATTCCAATAATAAACACAGGAGGTATTTCCAAGTGATGGCTTATCAGCACACCAGCTAAGTTAATAGTGCCAAAGAGAAAGTCTGAAAATAAACATCTCTAAGGGCCACCAAGTCCAAGGGCCAAGGTGACTATTGTTATGGCTCAACCTGGGGGCTGGAAATTCACCTTTGGTCTGGGAGACATATTCTGAGATGATCTCTGTTGTAAATTTGTAAGCTTCTTGGGAGGAGAGGAGTTAGCTGCTTTACCTTTTTTATACCAGGTATACTCAGCCTCGAGCAGCTTGGTCACCTGCTCGTCGGTTTTTTTGTGGTTATCACATGCTTTGGAGTGACATGGACTGGAATTGTCTTTGCTCCCTTACTTTTGTTGTGTCATGGTGGACAATTTGCTCACCCTCGCTAAGCTTCAGTTTTTCTCTTCTGTGAGTTGGGAGAGGAATGCCTGCTTCTCAGGTTTATTGAAAGAAACAGGTGAGTTGGTGTATAATCACAAAGCTCTGTGCTCAGGGGAGAGCAAACACTCAACAGTAGCTATCAAGGAGACAAAAATACTGAAAATGTGGGTAATAATATCACTTCTCTTCTTCAGATTGCAGGGGCATGGCCTTTTTTCCTTTATGACTTTAGTGTCATCAAACAACTTTTATTACATTAGTATTTTTTTTAGATTTTGTTCCAACTAAAGATTCAGTATAGCATTTCTAATGCTTTGTTTAACTTTGTATAATTTTTAATATAATCCTAAAACTTTTTTGCTAAGAGCCAAGAAAAATACTTGTTTTATCTCAGGTTTATGAAAGAAAATGTGAAATAAAATGAAACAGAACAAAGGCATTTCAGACCAAAAGTAGCTTCACCAGGCTTTCCCAAGACCCTACATTAGCATCCAATAGAAAACAACATCCATAGCTTAAAGAAATGCACTGGAGACCTGTGAGGCTGTAGATCTAATTTTAATTAAAATTAAGATTTTCAGAAGGAGTGATTTCATTAATGCCCTTACTTAATAGACAAGTACCAATCTGCATATCTGGACAATGCATATTCAAAGCAGGTGATGAAAGCTTGCAATATAAAGGCTCAGAAAGCAAATTGTTGGCTGACCTTGCTGACCTTGGACCATATGGGCAGGCATGTGTCAAGTCCACATATCTGTGTCTCTTACCAAAGAACCTGTACCTCTTTAAATGCTCATAGGTATAAAGGCATAGTTGCTCTGTTTTTCTTACCTTGGCTCTTTCTTTCCTCTTCCAGAGTGGCTCTCTTGCACAGCCTTCCTCAGACTAGGTGGCCCAGGGACCAGCTACGCCTCTGACCCCCCTCTCAGTCAGTTCTCAGGGGATAAATCCCAGTAGACACTCAGGGAGATGTGGGCCATTGTTATATGGCTTCTGTTGAGCTTCCCTGGAAATAGGAACAATTTGAATTTCAACAACTATTTGTTGGCATTCAGAGCCCTGTGAACTTGAGCCTGTAGCTATGATTTGGATGTCTCCAGGAGGGCATGTGGCATGGCATAAGGTCACACTGTCCCAGTCCTATTTCATATTTTGATTTGGATGGTGGACCAGAGAACATCTCATTAAGTGTGCAAACTAGATCATGTTAAGTAAGTGGCTTGAGTACCTGGCAGAGAAAGATTGGATTTCCAAGTTACCTTAGAGAATGAGTCAGACATAAACAGAGGAAGGTTAGGGGTGATTTTATATATGTATACATCCCCCCTCCCACACATGGGAGAGAGAGAGAGAGGGAGAGAGACTGGGATCACCATATCCATGGTGTCTATGGCTACTTGGCCCAGGCTGACACTGAATAAATACCAGTTTAACTGAAGTGGCCTAACTAAATCATTCACTCAAAGAGATTAGGAATGCTTTTCTAGCAACCTGTTTCACAAAGGATCTGGAGTTCAGGATTGTTTTCTTATCAACTAAAAAGTAAACTTTGTAATTTTCAGCTGTCTTTAGTGCTAGTTGCTCTCATTGCCAAAATGAAACCTCAAAACAAAACAAAACAACAAAACAAAACCATAGAACAATGAAGAAACAAAAGCTGGTGTTCTTTTTACTGCTTTTGTTTCCTCTTTCCTTTATCCAGAAGATGCAGTTGGGGCTGTGTATAGGAGATGCTGATGTAACATTTATTTATTTATTTATTTATTTACTTACTTACTTACTTACTTATTTATTTATTTATTTATTTATTTATTTATTTATTTATGGCTGTGTTGGGTCTTTGTTTCCGTGCGAGGGCTTTCTCTAGTTGCGGCGAGCGGGGGACACTCTTCATCGCGGTGCGCCGGCCTCTCACTATCGCGGCCTCTTGTTGTGGAGCACAGGCTCCAGACACGCAGGCTCAGTAGTTGCGGCTCACGGGCCTAGTTGCTCCGCGGCATGTGGGATCTTCCCAGACCAGGGCTCGAACCGGTGTCCCCTGCGTTGGCAGGCAGATTCTCAACCACTGCGCCACCAGGGAAGCCCCTGATGTAACTTTTAATTTCCATTTGGGGACTGATTGTGGTAGCCCTCATTCCCATTTATTGTTTCCAAAAAATCTCTCCACCCACAAGGAAACGCTGCGTCCTTTCAATAATTCTGGGCCAAGTTCTTTCTCCCCTGTGCTGTAGACACAGTTGGGATAGACGCAACCGTCGGAATCATGGATATCTAAGATCCTCTGGAGGGCAGAGTTCGGTGAAGAACCTTAACTAACCATTAGAAGACCAGCTTCAGGGGGAAGGGTGTCTTGCTCAAGGCGCTCCCTGCTGGATGCCCAGAGAGAGTGCCTCTGTTTACAGGAGTGACCTTCTTTGGGAGCCGACCTTCACTGGAACATGCCAGTTCATATTCATTTCAAGTCCTGGAAGTTTCTTCTGCTGTGTGACCTCTGGATACTGTCTTAAGCAGTTATTTATCTCACTAATTATTCCACCCCCCCCCAATGTTTTCTTTCAGTGTTTCACACCTTTTTTATTAAGCTTTAAATAAAATTTACCTAGGCTAGAGAACTCACAACTTGAAACAAAATAATTCTCACTTTCTTTGTGGATTTTCTCAGTGTCTTTAGATGTTTTTATTATTTTCAGTAGTTAGGCTCAATTTAGAGGAAAAGGAGATTTGAAACAATTAATTGATTAATTGTTAACTCTCAGTGGTCTAGATAAAATAATTGTTTAGCTTTTCTTTCTTATCTACCTTTTCTATTTGTTTGATGGAGCTCTAGAAGCCAAGCTTTGGTGAAAAACAAACCCAAGATTAAATATAATAGACACTTGTCCCTTTTGCTTCTGTGACTTCAGGCTTTTTCCCCCTCTGTAAAATTGTTATAATGATACCTACTTCCCAGAACCGAAATGCTGATTAAATGCTCTGATCTATGTATTGCTCTTAGGATGGTGCATGTAACATAGCAAGGGCTTAATTAATGGCAATCATATCATCAACAAAATGGAAAGACAGCCTACTGAATGGAAGAAAATATTTGCAAATCATATGTCTGATAAGGGGTTAATATCAAAAATATATAACTCAATAGCAACAAACCAAACAATCTAATTAAAAAATGGGCAAAACATCTGAACAGACATTTTTACAACGAAGACATACAGATGGCCAACAGGTACATGAAAAGATACTCAACATCACTAATCATCAGGGAAATGTAAATCAAAACCACAGTGAGATATCACCTCATACCTACTAGAATAGGCATCATCAAAAAGACAACAAATAACAAATGCTGGTGTGGAGAAATGTGGAGAAAAGGGAACCCTTGTACGATTTTGTTGGGAATGTAAATTTGTGCAGTCACTGTGGAAAACAGTATGGAGGTTCCTCAAAAAATTAAAAATAGAACTATCATATGATCCAGCTCTTCTACTTCTGAGTATTTATCTGAAAAAAATGAAAACACTAATTCAAAAAGATATTTGTACCCCCTTGTTCACTGCAGCATTATTTACAATAGCCAAAATATGGAGACAACCTAAGTTTCTATTGATAGAAAAATGGAAAAGAAAATGTGATAGATAGATAATGGAATATTATTCAGCCATAAAAAAGAATGAAATCTTACTATTTGTGGCAACATGGATGGACTTTTAAAAAATAATTAATTAATTAATTAATGTCTTTTTTTTAAACATCTTTATTGGAGTATAATTGCTTTACAATGTCCCAGCTTACCCTTCCCCCTCCGCATATCCTCAAGTCCATTCTCTACGTCTGCCTCTTTATTCCTGTCCTGCCCCCTAGGTTCTGCAGAACCTTTTTGTTTTACATTCCATATATATGTGTTAGCGTATGGTATTTGTTTTTCTCCTTCTGACTTACTTCACTCTGTATGACAGTCTCTAGGTCCATCCACCTCACTACAAATAACTCAATTTTGTTTCTTTTTATGGCTGAGTAATATTCCATTGTATATATGTGCCACATCTTCTTTATCCATTCATCTGTCGATGGACACTTAGGTTGCTTCCATGTCCTGGCTATTGTAAATAGAGCTGCAATGAACATTGTGGTACATGACTCTTTTTGAATTATGGTTTTCTCAGGCTATATGCCCAGTAGTGGGATTGCGGGGTCATATAATAGTTCTATTTTTAGTTTTTTAAGGAACCTCCATACTGTTCTCCACAGTGGCTGTATCAATTTACATTCCCACCAACAGTGCAAGAGGTTTCCCTTTTCTCCACACCCTCTGCAGCATTTATTGTTTGTAGATTTTTTGATGAGGACCATTCTGACCATTCTGAGGTATCAATGAGATGATACCTCCTTGTAGTTTTGATGTGCATTTCTCTAATGATTAGTGACGTTGAGCATCCTTTCATGTGTTTGTTGGCAATCTGTATACCTTCTTTGGAGAAATGTCTGTTTAGGTCTTTTGCCCAATTTTGGATTGGGTTGTTTGTTCTTTTGATATTGAGCCGCATGAGCTGTGCGTATATTTTGGAGATTAATCCTTTGTCAGTTGCTTTGTTTGCAAATATTTTCTCCCATTCTGAGGGTTGTCTTTTTGTCTTGTTTATGGTTTCCTTTGCTGTACAAAAGCTTTTAAGTTTCATTAGGTCCCATTTGTTTATTTTTGTTTTTATTTCCATTTCTCTAGGACATGAGTCAAAAAGGATCTTGCTGTGATATATGTCATAGAGTATTCTGCGTATGTTTTCCTCCAAGAGTTTTATAGTGTCTGGCCTTACATTTAGGTCCCTAATCCATTTTGTGTTTATTTTTGTATACAATGTTAGGGAGTGTTCTAATTTCATTCTTTTACATGTAGCTGTCCAGTTTTCTCAGCACCACTTATTGAAGAGGCTGTCTTTTCCCCATTGTATATTCTTGCCTCCTTTATCAAAGATAAGGTGACCATATGTGCTTGGGTTTATCTCTGGGCTTTCTATAACATGGATGGACTTTGAGGGCATTATGCTAAGTGAAGTAAGTCAGACAGAGAAAGAGAAATACCATATGATCTCACTTATATGTGGAATCTAAAAAAAAAGCCCCAAACCAAGCTCATAGGTACAGTGAACAGATTGGTGATTGCCAAAGTCAGGGGGTGGGAACTGGGTGAAATGGGTGAAGGGGGTCAAAAGGTACAAACTTCCAATTATAAAATAAGTAAGTCATGGGATATAATGTACAGCCTGGTGACTGTGGTTAATAATACTGTTCTGCATATTTGAAAGCTGCTAAGAGAGTAAATCTTAAAAGTCTTCATCACAAGAAAAACATTTTTTTGGTAACTATGTGTGGTGATGGATGTTATTTAGCCTTATTGTGGTGATCATTTCATACTATATACAACTATCGAATCATTATGTTGTACACTGAAACTAATATAATGTTATACATCAATTATACCTCAACCAAAAAAATTTCTGATATAACCACAGTGAGAGAATAATTCTTTCAAATAACATTAGATATTGTTTTAACTATATATCTTAATACAATATGTTCTAACTATAAACAAAAAAAATGACAGTCATTATTATTATTTGGTAATGGGTTAATTGGCTAGTTAGCCTTGGAATTGTGGTCATAGTGAAAATAGTCACATTAAAAAACTATCCCATTTGAGATTCGTTTCTGTTTGAGCAACTGCCCATTTGCATTTCCTGTACCTATTGGTACATTTGGTCAGAAGAAAAGTTAATATCCACATAGGCAACACCGCATTTTGTGTTGTAGTTTCCCTCAGGGAATGGGAATAAGTTAGACTCTGCGGAGAGGATGACGTGATGCCCATTTAGACGCTAAAGCAACGTCTCATTCTGTGCTTCACAGACACTGGTGTTTTATGATGCATTAGGAAGCATAGCAGAAGAGACTCCTGCAGTCAGACACAAAGTTCCCACTGCAGGAAATGGACTGATTTTGCCTTGGGCTGCTCACATCGAAAACCTAGGAATGACCTTTGGTCCCCTCCTTCCCTTACCCCACGGTATCCAATCCACTAGCACGTCTTCTTACTCCATTTCCAAATTGTACCACATCCTCCTCTCTCTGTCTTCTTAGCTATCCCCTCCAAACAGCTCAGGCTAAGCAGTGATGCAACCTACCTGGCCCGCCTCCATGCCCCCTACTCTCTAGAGCAAGTCCACAGTAATCTTTGAACAACTAAATCCCAGTACTTCATTCCACTGCCTAAAGCCCTCCCTGGCTTCCTGTTGCCCTGAGAATAAATCCAAACCCCATCTTGTATTACTGCTCCATTCACTACATTCTGGCCTCATGGGCCTTATCTCTGTCCTTGAGTATGACATTCTCACTTCTGGCTGAAGCCCTTCGACTGGAGAGTTCTTCTGAAGCTACTCTTTATAGCCATCTCCACACACCACCTACCCCTATGTGCTGTATCACATCTCCTTGTTTTATGTTATTTTTAGAGATTATACCACTATCAGAAATTACATTGTTCATTTGTTGGTTACTTGTTCCTGGCCTTGCCTGGAATGTAAACCTTCTGAAAGTTGGGATGTTGTTTTATCACCAAGTGCCTGGCATTTCATAGACACTCAGATATTTATTGTATAAATGAATAAAGCAGTAGTTAAATAACAGCAGATGCTAGACCTTACACAGCCTTAAAAGTATGGCCAAAAATATGGCCACTAGTTCTTTTACGATATACCCTGTAGCCATAAAATGAAGCATAATTTTGCTTTTCTGTAATGATGGTTTCAGATGAAACTTGCAAAGTTGAAACAAGTTTTCATCCACTTGGGGGCAAATTTAAAACTTCAGATGAGAAGGAATACCCTGGTCACCATGACTGTAAAACTGAAGTTGAAGTGTTATAATAAAAATACTTTTAGGCATTCAATTAAATGCTTTCCTTGGACCCTGCAGCAGCTGGTAAACATCACACTCTAAACAAAAAGTCTTTTCTTAATTTTATGTTTTGCTTTCAAATGATATATATATTTGATAAGTATAATGCATTTATTTTTAAACCCTAAAACAATTCTAAAAGAGTGAATGTCAGGTAGAGATTTATTTTTCAAAATTCTTAGAAGGGCTACACAGAATATTTTTATTAGATGGTGACTTTAATTTTTAATTAAAGATGACAAGAAACCTTTTTGTTGACCAGAAACCAATTTAATAATATTTTAGTGTTCTTTCTTTTTTTACTAGACTATTTCCTATATAGACTCTGGTTTTCAAAGCAGCAGAAACATTTTTCAAATGAAGTATTCCAAAGCTCCAATATATAAAACAGAAATATCCTGACTCCAATAGTCCTTAGTTGTGTGAGCTTTGGAGAGATTACTTAACCTTTCTGAGTCTGTTTTCTCTTCTATAAAATGGGGATCACAATAACTTGCTGCAAGGATTAAATAAACTAATACATGTGACGCTCCCAGCTCAGCATTTGACATAACAGGACCCTGATAAGTGCTATTTACTTTCTATGTTGCTCTCTCCACCCACCTCCCTTTACTCCAGTCCTACTCAGTGAGTTCCTGCTATGTACCTAGGACTTGCTAGGTCCTGGGTAAAACAACAGTGAGCAAGGCCTGGTGCTTGACCTCAGGCTTAGAGAAGCCCTTTGCGTTAAAGACTTTTAGTGTGGCTTGGAGTTTGATGATACAGGACTTATAACTATATATATCAATATCAGTAAAATATACGTTTACCACATATTGTAGGCAGGGTTCCAAAGTCAAGTTAAAAAGCATTGCAGAAGACAAGTGTTTTTGTGTGATATTCATGATTGTTTGATACCCACGGTTGCAAAATCAAGTTTAAAAACATTGGGGTACACCAAACTGTATAGGTTTCACTCTAGAACTTCTAGAACCTTTACCTTGGGAAAATGCACTATGACTTTCTAAGGAAATCTCTGGCAGTTCTGTGCACATATTAGGGGCTCAAGGAATATTTGATTTGTAAATATCAAATCAGAGATACACATAGTTTCTGAGACATTATAGGAGGAAAGGAAATTTCTAGCTGAGGCTACCGTTTTTCTGTTGTCTATACTTTTCTGTGTGGTATTCATGTTGGACCCAAAGATGAATCCAATGTTGACAGGTAGCAAAAGGGGTGAGCAAGTCACTCTGAGGAGAGAGTAGATAAATTCTACTTTGTTGTGGCGTAAGCCTTAAGCAACTATTTTTCTATGGAGGATTATGAATTACAGTAATTTAGTAAAACTTAGAATAAGATGAAAACCTAGCATTCAGACTGTGCTTGAAAAGCTAGATAAAGCCTCCATAGAGTTGAGTTCTAAGATTTTTGATTTCTCTGTTGAGGATTTTTGTAATAATTCTGGATTTCATGCTTCTTATTCCAACCCAGTGAACTTAATAGGGCATTTTGGTTAAATGTATGATTCCAAAGCTTTTCCCAGGCAAGAGGTAGGTATAGAATGGTAAGACTCATTTGACTGAAATTGCTAACATTTTAGAACAAAACAGAAGCATGGTTAAGCTTGTGAAGATTTAAATGTGTTTAGAGGTGATTTAATGTGGGTATGGGGAAGCTGTTTTTCACTGTACCAAATTCACGCAAACAATTTGGTACTTAGTTTCTTCCTAACATCTCCCTACCTTATTTACCTTATTTCAACTCTCCTGTACTAGGTATTTGTTCCAGGAGCCACAATGCCCTGAGTCTATCCTGGTGCTGCCCTCACCCTGGCCTTCTGATGTCTCATTCCTCCCTGTTTCCTTTCCATCTGCCTGCATGGATCGCCATATTGGTTTTCCAGATGTTGGGCTTGAACTGGACAGTTGTCTCTTTTGGATCCAATCCTTCCTCTGCCCTTGCTAAAGTAGTAACCCATCAGTCTATTAAATCGGTGCTCATAGGAGAAGCTTAGAGGAGACCTGAGGGGCTCTGCTTCAGTTCCCCAATTCTATGCATTTTTAGGGGCTTTCTCAAGGCCAAAGTCCATCTTTAAAGACTATAGCTCAGTGTTTCCCAATCTTTCTTTCACCAACAGTCTCTCTTACAATTTTCTTCTCTTCACCCCAATTTTTTTAAAGAATTTTGTCTACCAAACAAATATAATCAATGATATATTTTCCTATTAATTAAAGCTTTCACTTAGCTTGATGTACGTATCAGCTCCCTGAGTTGATACGACTACAATCACGAGCGAAGAAACTTGATGTTTTAGCTGTGCATACGTATTTCAGATAAACATGTGACATACAAAGAGAGTTTTGATATTAAAAAAGTTCTACGTTGATAGGAGCAATCAATTTTGGATGTGAACAGGCTGTATACAACAGGCTACAGCCAGTTGATAAAGTACAAATCAGAGACAGAAAAGACACAGTAGAAGCATACCAACTTGCCTAGCGTCTGCAGTCTATGCGCACAAGGAGACGTAGAGTCCGAGACCCGTGGGGAAATTGGTGTGATGCAAAAGACTTAGAAGGACAAACGTTTGAGCATCTCTCTGCTGAGGAGTTGGCAAGAAGAAGAGAAGAGGAAAAATGCAAACCTGGTAAATCTTCAAAAGTGCCAAGGCCAACAAAAAGAACCCACGAGCCACAACTACTGAGCCTGCGTGCCACAGCTACTGAAGCCCGCGCACCTAGAGCCCGTGCTCCGCAACAAGAGAAGCCACCACAATGAGAAGCCTGCGCACCGCAACGAAGAGTAGCCCCTGCTTGCCGCAACCAGAGAAAAGCCCGCGCACAGTAACGAAGACCCAACACAGCCAGAAACAATAAATAAATAAAATAAAATAAATTAAAAAAAAAAAAAAGCTCTACGACCCCACGAGGATCAGGGATCCCAGGTTGGAAAAATAATTTAAACTAAAGAAATAATTCTAATGGTGAAGATTTCATTAGGTGGTATTATCTCAGTCTTGTTGGGAGATTTTGAAGGGAAATGGGGATTTGATCTGCTGCTCAATTCATACTGTATGAACAGTTGCCAATATTTATTAACACGTACCTTTCCTCGTTCTCATGCATGCTTATATACCATATGTGTGAAAATTTTCTCCTTGTAGAGGTATAGTTTAGGGGGAAGTTTTATGAAATAGAACTTTATATGGATAATTTGTAATATGAACTTAATTGTCACTCTTCTCCAAAGTTAGCAAATAATAGAGGATAATCTTAAACTAGTCCCAGAGGGGTTTCAAAAAATACGCTAAATGTCAAGGATTGAATGATTAAGAAAAGACAAATGCCAGGTCTTCACTGCCCTCCATTCTCACCAAAAGATGGTTTTATCAGCACCTTTTTCCAGCAAGGGAAATCCTTAATCACACAAGCCATGTTTATTATTGAGAACTGACTTTTCTACTCATGGCAATTTGAAGAAATAAAAGACCTCAGCGCTTCATAATGTTTAAGGAGAGCTAAGAAAAAATCTGGGGACTTCCCTGGTGGTCCAGTGGTTAAGACTCCGTGCCTCCAAAGCAGGGGGCACAGGTTCGATCCCTGGTTGGGGAACTAAGATCCCTTATGCCATGAGGCAAAAAAAAAAAAAAAAAAAAAGAGAGAGAGAGAGAATTTGAACTACTGGTAGAGGGAACAAACTGAAAAATCAATCAGGAGCTGAAGTGGAGGAATCTTTGTAAATGGCTATGAGAAGCACCTGAGAATTAATGTTGACAGACACTTAAATTGCTGTCAGATTTTACTAATGGAATCACATTACTACTAGAGCAAATTGTGTGGTTTTCGAATTTCAGCAATAAAGGAGAGGAGAGAAAAGTTCAGGCTTAAGAAAAAACCCCACATTCTCGAAATGCAATATGCTAGAGAGTGAGAGAGAAAGAGATGTTGGAAGTGGCAAGAAAGTAACTTTCAGGTATTTGGTAACCAGGATAGCAGATGTGAGAGAAGTCATTGTCAAAGAAGAAGTAGTTCTATACATTTATTCTTTTGAACTTAATTGGAACTGGCAGGGTTTTTTTTCCTAAAAATAAGCACTTAATTTTAGAATCATTTTCAATAAACAGAAAAATTGCAGGGATAGTAAAGAGTTCTTGTATACCCCATATCCAATTTTCTCTATTATTAACATCTTACATTAGTATAGTGTATGTATCACAGTTAATGTACCAATATTGATACTTTTTCACAAACTGATGTCCATACTTTATTTGGATTTCCTCTTTCCCCCTGATGTCCTTTTTCTGCTCTAGGATCCCATCCAGGATACCACTGGACATTTAGTTGTCATGTGTCCTTAAGCTCCTCTTGGTTGTGATAGCTTCTCAGACTTTCCTTGTTTTTGATGACCTTGACAGTTTTAAGGAGTAATGGTCAGATATTTTGAAGAATGTATCTCAGTTGGGCTTGGTCTGGTTTGCTTCTCATGATTACACTGGGGTTTTAGATTTTGGGGAGGAAGACCACAGAGATGAAGTGCCGTTCTCATCACATGCTATCACCGTGACTTATCCCTGTTGGTGCGAACCTTTACCACCTGGCTGCGATAGTGTGTATTTGCCAGGTTTCTTCATTGCAGAATTACTCTTCTTTTTTCTTTCCCATACTTTTTGGAAGGAAGATACTATAAGCAGCCATCAACTAAAAAGTGGGGAGCTTTGGAATCCTCCATGGGAGATTTGTCTGCTCTCCCCCATTTACTTATTTATTTAATCATTTATTCATATCAGTATGGACTCATGGATATTATTTCATATTGGGGTCATAAATCAATACTCCTTTATTGTTCAAATTGTTCCAGCTTTGGCCATTGGAAACTCTTTCATGTGGCTCCTGTGTCCTGTTGACATACTCCCATCATTTTAGTTTTTCTTTTTTTTGTTGTTGTTTTTTTAGCACTTCCTCACTTCTGCTGCTACAAAAAGCTCCAGGCTCATCTTGTATATTTCCTGCCTCAGTCCGAGAGTCAGTCATTTCTCCAAAAAGCCCTAGTTCTCTTCCTTGGAGAGTGGTATATTAAATCAAGATGTGGGCACTCGCCAGAGGCTGTGCTCAAGTCTCAGTGTGGGGAGGGAGTGACCTACTATGAACTATCTTATTCCCTACCAACCCCCTTTCCCCATTTCATGGGAAGCCTGGAAAAATACAGAAAGAGGTCAAAGAAAATGAAAACTAGCTTATCAAGCCCAAGAAGGCTTGATATCCAGAGATTCACTTGCAGAGGTCTTCAGTTTAACCTGCAGTCATCATAAGATCAGTTCAAACATGTATTTGTTGCTGAAGATGTACACAGCCTGGCATTTGCAATCCTCCTTTCACCTCACCTTTGAAACCCTCTGGTGAGAAGTTGGCTTGCAGCCTAAGTGTGTGTGGGTTTATAGCTTGCAGTTTGAATTTCACTGCACACAGTTTAGTTGCATGGAGCCCCATTTCACTTCATAACTGAGCCCTTGAATAAATGTGTTTCTTCATCAAACCAAACAAGCAAACAAAACCACTCTTGCGCTAAAAGGAAAAGAACGCCTGCTATCCGTGAACCCAATAAAACTCCCACTTGCCATTGCATGTATGCAACCAGCAAGGTGCAAATCAACGATCACACATTTCTCTGCTGGGGGAGCACATGTCTGTGTGATCAGAGGTGCACTGCAAATGAAACTGAGCCCGATGCTTTTGCAGAGCCGTAATTCTCTTAGGAAAGTGAGAGGGAAAAGAAACTTTAAAAACAGAACCAACAAAAAAGAAACAGGTAAATAACTGGATAATAATCACAGAGAGCGTTGTGGTCAACTGGTCCAACCTCCTTATTTTATTGAGAAGAAAAGAGCTAAGTCCCTTGCCAATCTTACTGAACTAAGTAGGGGCAGCCCAGAACTGTAGTTCAGGTTTCTGACTCCGAAACTGGTGCTATTTTCATGCTGCCTTATAGGGAATGCTTAGATAGTGTCTTAAACCTGGTTTATGTTCAGTGTTCTTGGCAAGTTAGGAAATAACTTATACATACATAAGTTTTCATTTTTCCTCCTGGGGGGAAGTGTATAGTGGTAGAAAGCAGGGTATAATCTATGGAGATATCATTCTTAGCCCCTCAGATAGGCTTTGGAAGTCATATTTTAAGCATGCATCAGAAAAATAAGGGTCAGCATAGACAGGAGCTGCTGGCATTGAACATAGTTTTGTACCCCGCATTCTCAGCCTTACTATTAGGGATGTTTAATTGATGTCCAAATCCAGGATACAGCATCATTTCAACAATTTTATTAAGTCTCTGGCTACAAAGGGGAGAAACTCAGACTAGCACATATTAAAGAAGGTTATTAAGAATGTAACAATTAGTGTCATATACTGAAGGACAGGAAATAATGTACCACAAAGCTTAAGGAGGATTGGAATTAAAGGATTCTCAGAGGGTTCTAGAGTTGATAAGTCAGTAAATATTTACTAAGTAGCTGCTATACGCCAGGTACTTGGGGACACCTAAGCGAAAAATTCAAAGTCATTTCCATAGGAGCTGATGTTACAGTGGGACAATTTGAACAGTAAACATGCAAATGGATTAATAGAATTAATTCATTTACTGATAAATGCCGTGAAGAAAATAAAACAGGGAAATGTGAAGACAGTAATGAGGGAGAAGGTTCTTTAGCTGAGGTGGTCAGGAAAGGCCTTTCTGAGGAGGTGTCAGGCATATGAAGATCTGGGGAAGACACTTTCAACTAGAAGGAACAGGAAGTACAAAGTCCCTGAAACAAAACTGAGCTTTAAATGCATGGGGATGGAATAAGGCTGGTGTGGTTCAAATGAAAGAATTGAGGAGAGAAATAAGGGACATAATGTCAAAGGAGTAAGTAGAGGACAAGATCGTAGAGGGCCTTTTAGACTTTGGTGAGAAATTTGTATTTTTACGTGGATGCAGTGGAAATTCATCAAAGAGTGATAAGCAATATAGCAATAACTGATCCTGCTGCTATTTGTAGAACTGACCATAGTTAAAAGATTATTGCAGAAATTTACTGAGAAATGATGATGAGGTGGTGGTAAAGAATTGGTGAGGGGTGGTCAGAGTCAGGATAAATTTTGGAGATAGAGCTCATGGGACTTGCTGATGGATTAGATATGGAATATGAAGGAAGGAGAGGAATTGAGGATGACTTGTGGGATTTTTGACCTGAGCAACTCAGTGGATGTTGGTGCCTTTGTTGAAAAGAGGCAGCGGAATAAGTCTCTATCCATCTAAGATGATGTGGACTGGGGGATCAAACATTGTTTTGGCCCTGTTAAGGGTGAGGTAATTTTTAGACAGCCCTAGGGAGATGTCACGTAGGTGGTTGGATACTTGAGTGTCAAGTTCAGGCACAAATAAAGACTGCTGATGCAGAATTGAGTTGTCACAACGTGTTTACTTTGTTTAAAGCCAAGGGATTGAAGGAGACTAACTAGAAAGAGAATACTGAGATCAGAAGAGAATCAAAGGCAGAATGCTGGAGGCGTGACAGTGATGAAAGGTCTGGTGGAAGAAAAGCCAGCAAAGGAGATAAGGAAAGAGACTGGAGAAAGTCGGAGGAAACCTCACGGCATAAAACTGTAAAAAATTGTTTCAAGAAGTGTCAACTGTGTCAAATGCTGCTGAAAGTTCAAGTAAGCTGAGGGCTTTGCGGTCATTTGCAACTTTAATAAGAGTTATATCAATGAAGCAATGGAGGCAAAATCCTCATTGCATTGGGTTGAACAGAAAATTGGAGGCAAGGCAATGGAGACAATGAGGATAGATAACTTCTCTGTAATGGGGGAAAAAACAAACCCAGAATGTGTGGGCACAGATTCAGGATTAGTTTGACGGTGGGAAAATATTATTCTTATCTGATTGCATTTAGTTTCTCTGTGAAGTATGAAGTGAGATCTCTGGTATTTGATTCTTTTTTCTCAGCTCTTATTTTCCATTTTCCCAGATTACAGAGAACAGCACCTTAGCTTTCCTGTAACTTTAGCTTGCAAGTGTCTTTGGCTTGCCATGGTACCGACTCTGGCCTCAAATCAACATTAACATTACAGCAGTGATGACCAACATGGTCTTACAGTGGTGTTTATGTCTCAGTTTAGTTTCTTGAGAGGGACGGCCATATCTCATGCTAGTCTGTTGGCTCTGGGTCAATGTCCACTTCTGATCCCACTAGCTATAGTAGGAGGTCTTGGTTACCTAGTAGAAACATGCAACTTAGGCCTAGTCCTTTATCATGGGCTTTTCCAAAGAGGACAATGTGAATTGGAAAGTGTCTTAATTTCCTGTGGCTGCTGTGACAAATTACCACCGATGTAATGGTTTAAGGCAATAGAAATTTATTTCCTCACAGTTCTGGAGGCCAGAAGTCCCAAATAAAATCATCAGGAGGGCCAGGCTCCCTCCTGAGGCTCTAGAGGAGAATTCGTTCCTTGCCTCTTCTACTTCTGGTGGCTGCTGGCATGCCTTGACATTCTTTGGCTTGCAGTTGCATCACCCCAATCTTTGTCTCTGCTTTCACATTGCCTTCGCCTCCCTGTGGGTCTCTCCTCTGTGTATCTGTTCCTATAATCCTTCTACCTCTATCTTATAAGGTACATATGACTGCATTTAGGACCCATCTGGATCACCCAGAGAGGTCCTCCTTTTAAGTTCTTTTACTTAAGCACATCGTTTGCCACATAAGGTAATAATCACTCTTTTTGTCATATAAGGTAATTTTCAAAGTTCTAGAGTTTAGGGTATGAACATATACTTTTTTGTGTCTGTGTGGGGTGGGGACACCATTCAGCACACTGTAAACAGGTACTTGAAAACCTGAAAACATCTTCCAGCGCTTTCTTCTTTTTCAAACATTTTCTGAAGGATAAGAATGGAGGTAAAGGATGCAAGGGCTGGATTCAAGATTTTGCCTAAATCAGTCTCTGAGTAACCATCGTATCAAAAGGATTTGTGGTAACTTAGATATATTGACACATAGTCCCAATGAAAAATAGTACCATTTGGCACCATGTTGGTTATGAAATGAGAAGATGCATTTGAACCAGACCTGTTTTCTTTTATTGAACATCTATACATACATAATGGAAGCAACAGATGACTGTGGAGAGAAATTGACTATACATGTCTTCCTTGATTTATGATGGGGTTACGTCCTGATAAACCCATCATAAATGGAAAATATCTTAAGTTGAAAATACATTTAATATGCCTAACCTACTGGACATCATAGCTTAGCCTAGCCTTCCTTAAACATGCTCAGAACACTTACATTAGAATACAGTTGGGAAAGATCATCTAACACAAAGCCTATTTTATAATAAAGTTTGAATATCTCATATAATTTATTGACTATTGTACTGAAAGTGAAACCCAGAAATGTTGTGTATGTGCAGGATGGTTGTAAGTGTATTGGCTGTGATCACATGGCTGACTGGGAGCTGCCTCTGCCCAGCAACAGGAGAGAGTATCATACTGCATGTTGCTAGCCCAGGAAAAGATCAAAATTCAAAATTTGAAGTACAGTGGGTACTGAAAGTGTACTTCTTTCACACTATCATAAAGTAGAAAAATTGTAAGTCAAACCATCTTAAGTCAGGGACTGTCTATACAGGTATTTTTCCATCTAATCTGGGCTTTGTGAAGTGTAGTCAAAAAATTTATTAGTGAAACAGTCAGCTTTTACCATGCTGTCCTTTCTTGTCAGTTGTCAGTCAAAAAGGGGAAAAATATAGAAATAGATAGTAGCTTCTGGGCTTAGAAGAATATGAGAAAAAATATTTATAGCTTTATTCAGGCTGCTGGAGTTATTTCCTTGGCTACATTTCCTTGGTGTGTTCTTTGTGAAATTCCCTGGTCCTGCTCTCTTAGCTCATGAAAGCACAGTTATACTGCTGACCCCGAGTCAAACTTTCTTGAGGAAATCCTCCTTTTGAATAGTTATTCTTGTCGGCGCTTTTTCCTCCAGTCATCCAACTGCCAAGTCCCACCTACTAAATTAGAGGAGAGGAACTATTCTAAGTGTCCTGCTCATAACTTTCTCTTCTGGGATGACTAAAAATCCCAGGGTTATTTCCTGTGAGAAGCACTGTCCTCGTGTTGATATCTAGTCTGCCTAATTTGACTTTAGATTAAACAGGGACCTGTTTATTCTGGTCTGTGGAGTGTTCACAGTATCCACAATTACCAAGCCCACTAGTTTTGCTCCTGTTCTCACCCCTGGGAATAATAACGGCCTCTACAAATTGTATGAAGGAGGACCAAAGCTCTGTAGGGGAAGAACATGGGAGAGACTCCTCTTGGGCTCTTAGGACCTGGAGGAGCTCATTGCTCATTTCTACCCTCAGAGTGGTCTCTGGAGCCGCTGACCTGCCTCCCATGCAGAGAGCAATGGCCACACCCGGGGTCTCCCTCCTCTCTGTTTAGAGGCAGCCATAAACGTCCTTGCGGTGGAGCCTTTTGGGATGGATTAGAGAGGTTTAGCTACTTTCCACAGTGTCAGGTGGAGAGGATCTATTTGAATTAAGCAATAGAGAATTACATTCCCAAAAGTACCTTTAGATGGCCAATGGTCTGAGCATTTAAGTAAATTTCTGAATCATCTAGAGCTAGTTTCTAGACCTGAAAATGTCACTTCTAGACCTAAGACTGTGTGATTTTGACATTCTCTAGGTGTAGCCAAATATCCCTTGCTTTAACTTCTTTTCTCTAGCAGAGTATTTCATAACATGGTGCTGACTGCCCAACACCACCCTTTGGAAAAACCTTTCTTATTTAAGGACAGAAATAAAATCCTTCTTTAGCTTTCTCTTTTTTAGGCAAGTTCCTTAGTATTCCTTCTTTGGACAGATTTTCTATTTCTTTAAACATTTTTCATGGCTTTCCCTGCAAACTCTGCCTTGCCTCTACATTCTTACAAAAGTATGGTAACTAAAACTGCCAATGGTGTTCATATACAGGTCTGACTGTCCCTCGGTACAGTACAAAGCTTATGTCTAGACAAGAATCACCACTCTCATTTTTTGCTTAAAGTGAATATTATGGAAAACCGGCTGAATTGTTCTGCTGGTTGATTTTATGTGTCAACCTGACTGCGCCATGGGGTGCCCAGATATTTGCTTAAACGTTATTCTTGTGTGTGACTGTGAAGATGTCTCTGGGTGGAGTTAACACTTGAATCAGTAGACTGAGAAAGTAGATTATCTTCCTCCATGTGGGAAGGCTCATCTAATTGGTTGAAGGCATGAGTAGAACAAAAAGCCTGAGTAAGGGAATGCTTTCTCTCTTTCTGCCTGACTATCTTCAAGCTGGGACATCAGTCTTCCTCTGCTTTTAGACTTGGGCTCAGGCTGAAACTTACACCATTGGCTTTCCAAGCTTTCACGCTTATGGTCTTGGACTAGAACTATACCATCGGTTCTCCTGGGTCTCCAGCTTGTTGACTGCAGATCTTGGACTTCCCACGCTCTGTACTGCATGAATCAATTCCTTAGAGTAAATTTCTCTATCTATCTATCTATCTACCTACCTACATACCTACCTACCTATGTATCTCCTGTTGACTCTGTTCTCTGGAGAACCCAAACCAATACACTTGTCTTAGGCAGGAAGTAAATCTAGGATATTTACCTGTGCCTGAAAGTATAAACCATCAAAGATTTCTTGAGTCATGCCTATAATAGAACACAAGAGTCAATCTTAAAGGGCCCCTACTAGTCAAAGATGGGAATATTTGAGCATAAAATATGACTGCCGTATGTCACGGCATCACATCCGGCTTGGACAGAAGTCCTTCTCCTAGTGACCAGGGAGTAGCTGAGGACTTGGCGGCTCTGGAGGCCTTGCTCTGGGCAGACCCGAGGCTATGGTGCCCCCGTGGTAGACCAGACCAGGATGGTGGACTCCAGGTTCTGAGGGATGGACGGTCTAAGACATACAGCAGCACCGTGGAGGTGAGCTTCGTGTGCCAGCACCTGCGGCCGGCCCCTGATACAGGACATGAGCTTCAAGATCCTGGACCGTGTCCCTACCCAGGAACTCATAGCACCATTAAAGAAAAAGACTGCTATAGATAGAAATAAGAAAAAAATCTGTGAATTCATAATGATACTTCGAAAAGGAAAATGTATACCATGTTGGTTACCTTTGTAGGTTACCAGACTGCAACTCATTCTTCCGAAGAATGATAATTAAAGAGAAAGAATTGAATGTATCCTGTCTTTCCTGTATAGACTGTATTTCATGATAACCATATAGATGTAAATGTCCTTCTGCTGCACCCCCCCTCCCCTCTCACCCCAAATGATAGACCACCAAGAACATACCTGGAGCTCAGCAAGTCAGGTTTATTACTTGTTGCAGAGAAGGAAACAGGGAACTGTGGGGCATCTCAGAGGGTGTTAGAAAGGACATATTACAGGATTTGGGCTGTTGTTGGATGATGTTGGGGGTGGTTCAATGAAGAGGGGCTTTGCTCTGGATTGGAAGGGAGGATAATTTTATGATTGGGTATTTTAATGAATCCTAAAGAATGGCATGAGGGAATTTAGTAAATTCTATAGGGCAGGCTAGAGCAAGGCTAAAGCTGTAAAGCCATTCATATTATCTACAAAAGGAGTGTGTTTGATATGTTTATCATGTGCACAGTGACCTTGTTTTTACCTGTGACAAAACAACATTATGAAGTCGTCTTGTTTTTCATCTCATTTCTTCAAAGACAGAAAGTGACTTGCCATTCTGTGAAATTGTTTATGTCCAGTAGGAGACCCTTGAGGTCTAGCTATGAGTGTGAGGCTAACTCCTAAGGTTTAGGGCTATTTTTCAGTTCTGAAAGGATTTCTTTTCTCTTTTCTTTTCTTTTAAAAATAGATAGTAGAAAATAAAAGCAGAGAAATGAAAGATTTGAATAATCCCATATTCAACCCCTAATGAAATAATGGATCTAGGCAAGCGAAATGCTAAAGTCATTAGGTAAAATGTTAATGGGTTACCTTATGAATGGTTCAGGCTGGCATCACCTGAACCTCTGATCAAGCTTAGTATTGCCCAAAGTGGGAAAGACAGACATTATGTGCCTCTTGATGTGACTCACAGCATAACGTTTAAAATATTCTTGCCCCCAAATTTGAATCTGAATCTAGGTAAATCTCTAACCACCAGTTTTATAGGAAATATGAGGGGTAGAGCACCATCTTAACCAACACCATGATGGAACAATCAGCTAAATCTAGAATCTTCAGCAAATAAATATTATGGGAAAAAAAAAAGAGAGGGGGAGATATTATAGATTTAAAGAGACTTGTAAACATATCAACCAAATGCAGTGTGTGACTTTTGTTGGGATTCTGATTCGAGCAAATCATACCAAAAGACATTTTTGAGATAATCAGAGAAAACTGAGTTCTATTTCCCGAAGATCTGTTCCATAATTCCCAGATACTGCTTTTGCTCAGTCTCTATTTAATTTGGCCTTTATGGGATAGGGGTTCTGTGAAATGACAAAGGTCTCCAATTGTTATAAGTGGAAAACATTATTTTCTGCCTCATTCATTTCTTCAAGATGATGTGTCCATCAAAATAAGAGACCTTTTATAGAAAGAATTGAATAGATTATAATATTGACTATAATTTTTATATGGTGGCTGTCATATGCAGTATTTAAAGACTGAGTTGAAAGTTGAATATCATACTATTACTTTGAAAAACTCTATGGGATTCACCATTTTATGGCATTTTCCACCCAGGATTTATCTTTTATAAATGTTCAAATTTTTAGAATCCCCATGGAGCTGGGATAATAGTCACTGCCTAAAATGGATAAAGACTAAAAGCCAATCATAAGCAAGTATTACCTCACCCTCTGTGGCTCTCTATTTTTAGCCTCAGTTTTGTTTCCAGAGTTAGAGGTGAATAACTGTCATCCATTTCTCTTTACTAAATGTGCATCCTGGCCTGCCTTTACTTACTTATCAGACTGGCATTTTTGGTTACTAATTCCTTTGAGATGTTCTGATCACCTTAAAGATTCTTAATAATTCAAGGATACTTTCTCAATAAAATACTATGTATGTGCCTGTAACCACAGAGTATTAGGGAGCAGCATTCTGTGTTGTTATAGAATGCATGATGAACAGAATCATGCACAGCGGTTAGTTACTCTTCTGTAGATTGTCTCTTTTGCAGTTTTTGGGAGTTTTTGTAAAATAGACTGGGTATTTCTGTGAACCCAAATTTCTGTGACATGGTTTAATTGACGTGTCAATCAAAATTATGTCTAATAAATGTCATGTTATGATTTGAGGATAACTCGTGGCAGCACTTTAAATTGCCTTCATTTAAAAAGTGATGTTCCATATTTAAATGATTACCTCATTAATCTCTTTGATGTTAGTTAAAATTCAGCCCAAGAAGCAAATACTTGAGAGATCACAATTTCTAATTTGGTAGAGACATAAATTCATTTTAAGGAGACCAGTTCAGATTGCCCTATCACTCTCAGCTGGGCTAGAACATTACTAAGTATCAAGTTTAGTTCACATCTAAATATTGAAAGTCCATTTTTTTTCTTTTTTTAAATTTTTATGTATTAAAAATTTTTTAAATTGAAGTATAGTTGAATTACAATGATTCAGGTGTACAGCGAAGTAATTCAGATATATATATGTATATATATATATTCTTTTTTAGATTCTTTTCCATTATAGATTATTACAAGATATTGAATATAGTTCCCTGTGCTATACAGTAGGTCCTTGTTTATGAAAGTCCATTATTAAAACAGATTTCTTGTGCTTTCTAAAAAAAAAAAAGTGATGTTGATGACAGGAAAATGAAAACAATTTATTATGTACAAGGACAAGGTCAAATAGCACTGTCACTGAAAGCTAAAATTCACAAATCTTTTCCTTTTATTTGGAAGGTATAGTGCTCTTCCTTCCATTCTTTCTATATATGAGACCAGGCCTATGTTTTAGGGGGTCCTGACTTGGAAATAATCAAATAAGGTTATTTGCTCTCCCAAATGGCTCAGTTAAGTAGGAGTAGAGATACAAAAAGAAAGAATGATATATGGGGCCTTCTGAGGGCTCAAAGCAGAGAATGGCCAGAGTCTTCCTGGGAAGGAGAAGAGGAAGGGTTTCAGAGAAGAGTGATGTTTAAACTGAGTCTTATAAAAGGGGAAAGGGCATGCTAGACAGGGAGAGGGCTGTGAACAAAGTTGGGGAGATCTGAAACAGGACAGTCCATCCAGGGAGCTGCAACTAGTTCAGTACTCCTACAAGATAGTGTGTGTGTGTGTGTGTGTGTGTGTGTGTGTGTGTGTGTGTGTACGTGCATGCGCGCGCGTCAAGGCTGAGCTCATGGAGGGCTTCATGTGTCTTACTAAAAAAATAGAACTTTATTCTGTAGGTGATGGGGAGCCTTTGGGATGCTGACCTCTTAATATTGCCCTATCAGATGCAAGAGGGAAGAGATATGGGAACATATGTATATGTATAACTGATTCACTTTGTTGTAAAGCAGAAACTAACACACCATTGTAAAACAGTTATACTCCAATAAAGATGTTAAAAAAAAATATTGCCCTATCTCTGTCATGGGCTTTCACCAATAGCCCAAGCACCCTTATACCGTCAAAGGCCTAGGGTGATCTTTGAGAGTCCATAGTAATCAAAGCGAGATATGGACTATACATGTGTTTGTGTCGATGTTCCTTGTGGGAGTTGAGGTAGCTCAAGTTTAGGCTTTTGAGAAATTTGGCACATTTCTTATTTCATAGGGCTAAGAGCATGGGGCAGGATGACAATCTGGCATAAGTTTGTTGCAGGTAGGATTTATTGTAGATACATGGGCTTTCCAAGATGCCATATTAATTAGTGCTTCTAGAGGAATTATGTTTTGATTCTATTCAAGAACTTGATATAAGAACTTGTAGAGCTCTTTTGCTTTCTTTCTGTCTTCACACTTTGATGAAATTTTACTAGTATTTTTGTCATTTACTTTAAGCTGTATATTGTATATACCATGTTCATGATTTTAAAAGGGGACTTAATTTGCTAATATTTCCATTTACAATTCAAGGTCTCTGGTATTATAATCTAGTCTTTGATTTGTATAGAAAAGCATAGAGTTCAGGCATCAAATATCCCTGAAATAACAGTTCCAATTAGTTCTTTGAGGAACTTCAGAGCAAAGAATTAACTTGTTGTCCTTGAGAGCAGAGCATATTGATTCCAGTTTATGTTCTAAGTTTCTCTGGAGAGTTGGAAGAGGAAGGTGTCGTGGTAATACAGTTCCCTCAGTTAATCAAGCAAATTGTCAGCTTCTTGAAGGGCATGGGTACAATAAAGAACTGGAGAAAAATCAGGCAGGTGAATTTTTGACGGTTTAGATTAAGAGCTACCTGGAAATAGCTGCATTTTTCTTTTATTAAAACGATCCATTTTACTCGTCCTACCTAAGCTCTTAAACACAGAAGGCACCTTGAGGTATTCTGTCCTTCAAGCTAGTAAACCCTGAAACTATGCCTGGCTGGTGAAATCTCATTGTACAAGGAGACCTCTTTACTGAGTGTTCTGGTTATCTCCTGCTGCTTAGCACACTACCTCAAGTGTAGTGGCTTAAACTTCTGTTTTGATTTTGAGGGTCAGAAATTTAGATGTGGCACAGTGGGAAAGCACATCTCTGTTCCTAGGGTTTAGGGGTCTTAGCCAGGACCACTCAAATGGCTGGGACCTGGAACAGCTTGGGGCTGGTAGGATATCTTTCTCTTTATGTAGTCTCACAGTTTCTCCATGCGGTCTCCCCATGTGGTCTCTAGCATGGTGGTCTTGATGTAGCAAGACTTCTTACGCAGTGGCTCAGAGTTCTGAGAGTGAGTATTACAAAACCCCATGGTGGAAGTTGCAAGGCCTTTTATAACCTGGTCTTGGAAGTCAGGCAGCATTACTCTGTCATAGTTGGTCTCTCAGAGCCAGTCTCTCTTCAGCGCGGGAGGTGACAACACAAAGATGTGAATACTGGGTGGTGTGGATCATTGGGTGAAGGGGTGGGGGACATCTTGGAGACCAGCTCCCACACTGAGTCATTACCAAGGCTGGTAAGCCTCATTTCTTCAATTCACTGTAGTAACTCTTCTTAGAATGAAGGTGAGCTAGATCTCTCCCAGGCATCCACTTTTGCCCACCCCACCGCCATCTCCTTCTCCCCCAATATATTTTTTAGGGCAGCTGGAGATACTTAAAAAAATTTCTATCTGATCATTACTCTTCATGTTTAAAAGCTTTTCCATGGCTTGTTATTGCTCTTAGGATGAAGACCTTCATTTAGCAAATATTTATTGAGTGCTTACTCAGTCCCCAGCAAATATTCCAGGCCCCTGGGATACCACAGTGAATACAACTGTCAGAAATTCCTGTCCTTATGGAGCTTGCATTCTGGTATGTGTGTGTGTGTGGAACAAAGTCAATAAGTACAAGTATTTGCTGTGATGTATTCGGGATAAATAAGAACCAGGTAAAAGATAGGGAAATGATGGGTTGCAATTTTAAATAGGATAGTTAGGGAAAGCCTCACTGAGGGGACAGCATTTGAACAAAGACACAAAGTAGGTGAGGGTATGAGCCATGTGGGTATTTGAAGAGAGAGAATATGGGCAGAGAGAATAGCAAGTGAAAAGACCATGAGAGGGAAACATGTCTGCCCTTCAAGGAAAGATGGGATATTGGGTCTGGGGCATACAGAATGAGAATGAGAGTAAATGGGAGATAAGCCGGAGACTGAACAGAAAATCAGACCACGTAGGGCCTTATAGGCCGTAGTATACACTTTGATATTCACTCTGAATGAGATAGGGAGCCTTTAAAACTCATGTTTTAAAAGAATCGCTCCTGGGGGTCAAAGGGAGAAAGAGGAAGAGCGTTTCATGGCTATTGCAATAATCTAGGAGACAGGTGGCTAGATGCTGGCTTGGGCCAGAATGGTATAGTAAAAATGACGAGAAGTGGTCCAATAAAGATATATTTTGAAAATAGCATGAATAAGTTTTGCTGATAAATTCAGTGTAGGGTATGAAAGAAAGAGAGGAGTCACAGATGATGTTAAGCAACTAAAAGGGTAGAGTTGCCGTTCATTGAGATGGAGGAATCTACAGGTAGAACAGATTTAAGAGAGTTTAGTTTGGGGATGTTAAAAAAAAAACTTTAACATGACCTTCAAAGCCATGTTTACCTCACCATATCCTGAACCCCTGCCCCCACGCCTCCTACGCTCCATGCTTTTGTCTCATTTCCTTGACTGACCAGTTCCTCCTTCCCCTCAGGGGCCTTTGCACTGCTTTTCCTTCTGTCAGGAATGCCCTCCCTGCTCCCCCTCAACTAGTTAATCCCTAGTCCTTCAAGCTTTGCTCAGCTATTACTTTTTCAGCCAGGCCTTCCCGATCCCTTTATCTAGGTTTATGTTCCTGTAACTCCCTGTGCATGTTGTTTAATGTCTGAAGGTTACCGCTGCAAGAAAGTATGCTGTGTGGAGAGGCGGACCTTTCTTGGCCCCTCACTTCAGTATCCCCATTGCCTGCGTGGTGCCTGCAGCCTGTGGTGCTCAATAATTATTTTAATCAAGTCCTATATTCATTCAAAGATTATAACATAATCAACATATAATTCCTTTTTTTTTTTTTTTTTTTTTTTAAACAGACTGGTTCAAACTACTTCCTTAAGTGTAGAATCTTCAGGAGGATAGACATTGGGCTGATGGCTTTGGAAATCCTCTCAAATGCCGGAGGATACTTTTTTACTATTAGCAAGGCCATATTATATTCAGACTTGTGCAAGGACTTTCTCCATTTGAAAACCCACTAAAGCGTTCAGTGGCAGATCAGTAAGTAAAGGGAGGATATCACTGGTATTTCCCATACTCTGGACCACCACTTTCTAAAGTCTTATATATTTTTCCATATATGGTAGCACTTATGTCATATTTCTGAAGAGCTTAGGCTCTTCCAATGAGAAGAGTTGCTGATTCACAGTTAGTGAAATGTCATTTCAATTCTTTGCTACCCTTTATGGAGAATATTTGTAGAAGTGACTTTTTAGCACAGAAGGTGAGAAGGGAAACAGAAGCATCTGAGAGATAGAAGGCAGTTTATTCCCAGCATATATTTAGTAGTTTACTTTCTAGCTGTACTGATGAAAGACACACACAACAAATATGCAGAACCACAGGGGAAGAATAAAGGTATAATGAGGCAGATAGGACTAGGTGAGACATTGCATTTGGGTGAAACATTTTTAGTTGCCTATAGTTTAGATTTATTATCAGTGGATAGTATTATGTTTCTTAAATAGTATAGTGCAATTTTCTGGGACTAACAAGTCAAATATTTGGGGGTATGACTTTTCTCCTGAAAACTTTTCCAGAAATCTTCATGGGCATTTAAAATCAACACTGTGGCATTAGCCAGAAATAAATCCTCTTGCAGAGATAAGCTGCAGGCGGGGTTCCTCTTTGCCTGCTCCAGAGAGTTGGGTTGTGATGGAAGGGCTGTTCTCAGGAAAAATAAGACGTGGATAGGGACGTCACTGGCGTCTCCTCCGATGCCCAGGCATTTTGATGGTAATCCTTTTCCTAATATTTTTGTGATTCTCATCCTCCTCCCACTTGAGCTTGCCAGAGTTATTAACGTCTCATCTCCACTTCTGTAATGAAAGCCTCTGTCATTTGGAAAGGGACTTTGGAATGTCACGGATCATTAACACAGTATCTTTTTTTTTCTTGCGTAATGGCTCCTCTTAGCACTCTAGAAATCCTATCATGCAGGGAAGTTTCTGCATAAATTAAGTATGTCCAGGGTACAGTGTTTCAGTTTTCACCTTTCTAATTTTCTACTGAGCCAGTCACTCAACTTCTAATTTCTCTATGCTCTAGCCTTTCTCGTCCGGTTAGAGTCAATGCTCGGAAGACTTGTGGACAAAGTGAAATTTGTACCTTTTCGGATATATTTGCCAAAATTCTTTTGGTTGAAGGTGATTGAAACTACTAACTTAAAAAGGGAATTTTTGTTTCATTTAGCCAGAAAGTCCAAAGGATGACGGCCTCCAGAATTTCAAATAATGGGGTCAGGTTCCTGTCGTGCTGCGTTCAGATTTGGGCTGCACAGCATCATCCTCAAGCAAGCTTCCAGTCTCAGAATGGGAGAGGCTCCCTCCCTCCCTCCCCAGTATCTTTACCCCAAAAGATCTTGCGATCCAGGGTGACAGAATATTTTGATTAACCAGCTTGGGTTATGTGCTAGTTCCTGTGGGAGGGGAGGTAAGATTCTGCTGACATTTCCACCCAAGTCACGTGGCATGTGGCAGTTCCCCTGAGACAGAAATTCAGAGTCAACCATGTAATGATGATGATGTCTCCATGCTGTTCTCCCCAAGTGCTGTGTAAGGTCCACCCTGCTGGGGAGGCATTTTTACACAGCAGGCTATATTTCATCTCATCCCTACACAGCAGTTCTTTTCCACTCAGAAGCCTAACTCTGCTGCTGCCAGGGGCAGAGCAAGGATAGATAGGTGGATGTTTTAGCTATGGATAGGGAAGCAAATTTCAGCTAAAAGTAGGGAAGAACTGTTAACAGTCCTTAAGAAGAGTCTAAAGATAAACTGTCTTGAAGACGGTGGCTTCCATGTCACTGGTTTTTAAACAAGGGTCTGCTGTCCACATGTAGGATGTTTTCAGAAACGATTTGCACAGTAGCTAGGAGTAGAGACAAATGGCTAGCACTTCTGACTCTGTAGACAGAAGTGTTTTCTCTGACCATGCACATGGTTACAAATACAGGCAGGATTATAATATACTTACTGAGCAGGTTTGAAGCTTGGGTTAGGGAAACATGTAGGTGCTGTCATGAGTTTTTCCTACTAAATTCTGAATTATTGCCTCTTAAAACATTCTTAAGATGGCCTGTATTCCCCCCAGGTTTATTGAGATATAATTGACATATGATATTGTAAAGGTAGTCATTCTCATAAAAATTTTTGCATATACATAAAAGACTAAATATTTTTTAGTTTTATGCATATATTTAGAAGTTTTCCTTTGAAATAGATTTCTATTTATTTAGCCTTCATATTTTCATTATGTTGACTCATTTCTTTAGTAAAATATAATACACAAATATCCAATCCATGCATTTTCTGATCTACTGTAATTTTTTTTGTGATTGCATTCTCATCTTAATGTGAATGTCATAAAAAGTTGTAAAGTTTTTTCCAAGTTATAGCCTCTAATTATTTTCCATGAGTTAAAACGGAAAATTTTGCTATATGGATTTTTGCATTATATATTTCATTATCAAATGAGATGATTTATGTTAACGGCTGTATTAAATGCATAGTATTTTTATAATATTGAAACTATGTATTTTGAGAATTTGGAGTTTTATTTGGTAATGAGGGTGAAACAATGATTTTTTTTTTCATAAAAATAAAACCCTTGCATGATTTGAGTTGTATTTGTCTATAGAGATTTAGAGCCTGTAGACCGGATTTGGACACTTGGGTTCAAATCAAATGTTTGCCCTAGATGTGTGGCTTAGGAATGTTAACAACTGTTTTATGTCTCAGTTTCCAGCTTTGTAAAATACTGACAGTACCTGCCTTTTAGGATGATGGTGAATTTCAAAAGAGGTAATGCAGGCAAAGTCCATGGCACAGCACCTAGCACACAGTAATAACTGCACACTCTTAGCTGTTATAATGTTATTATTTTCTACTCAGTGACTTCCATGGATGTGAACAAAGCTATGTGCTGGGGAAAAAGCTCTGCCAGTCATCAACAAATCACAGTTTTAGTTATTCATCGTCACTGCATTTTTTCACCCTGATGACTTGCTTTGTTTGAACAATGTTTTGAGGTGAGTTCAAGCATGAACTCCCTCCTGCCCATAAGTGCAACCGTTGTTAGAGTGTGAAAAGCCCTGGTATTAAGGTTAGGATTACAACAGAAACTAAAGTAGAGATAATTTTTAAAATTGTGTGTGATAAGAAATGATGTGTGTTGTGAGGCCTATGGGATGAATTCTTTAACCGTGAGAGCAATTCAGAAGGGCAAAGACTGATTCCGGCAACATGGAAAAAGAGCCATGTCCTTCAAAAAGAGACAAGGGCAAGTGATCTTGTAGCCCTAAAAATGTGTGTGTGGCTAGATTATAGAAAATGAAAATTGGAAGCTGGGATGAACCCTGAGGCAGTATGTAAAACACAATTGGAGTCTGAGTGCATGTGAAGGGACTGCAGACTTCGCGGTAGCTGCCTGGTCCTGACGGCACATGCCTGGTCCTGACGGCACATGAGGTGCTGGCAGAGTTCCTCCTGACTGTCAGCTGAATGTCAGGGCTCTGAGACTGTCTGAGAACTGAAAACGTAGCACAGGAAAGAGCTGCTGATGGAAACCTGGTTTCTGTACAAAACAGGCTTGTTGGGTTAAAACCCCATTCTGTTCTGTACCACCTTAAACTAATGGGAGTTAATTAGTATTCCCGTCAAAGGTTGTAAGGAGTTCTCTTCATACTGGCCTCAACAGATTTTCAGTGTAGATGAAACTGGTCAATTTGGGGGTGAAAAAGACAACAGATTATATATCACCAAGGAGGAGAAGGATATGACCGGCTTTAATATTCCAAAGGACTAGTTTGTGCTCTTACTTTGAGAAAATGCATCTGGGAACTGAACGCTTAAACTCCTAACTTGAAGATACAAATCTGTAGATTTAATTAGACCAACATTTCAGAAACTAACCTCTCTTGAAGAAGAGAAGCTTCTGTGTGATCTAAGCTATCTATTTAGGCAGTATCCTTTGGAATTATTTCTGTATAATTGCAAATGACATAGGAAATATAATTTTTGAAATATAACTTGAAACACCATAGGAATTGAACTTTCTTGCTTGGTCAGAGGAGTGAAAAGAAAAACGTCATGCTAGAATTAATTTCCATGGCCCTTTGCCACAAAATAGTAATTCTAATACAACATATCTTGTACTATTTCATTTTGCTTTTTCCAGTCATTAAAATTGATTTTTTTGTGTTATGAAATAAATGAAACAGTTTTTTTAAAGGTCCTAGAATTTCCTTGACAAGTCTCTTATGTGTCAAGTGTATTACCAATTAACAATTTTCTTTGTTTTAAATGGTTCATAGTTTTTTCAGGAGTAGAGTAAGGTGTTGAAGCATATGGAGCACGCTCAGTGAATAATTCAACATGATGGGGAACGGAAAATGGGTCATGGTCAAACATCTCAATGTCCTTTTTACTTTTTAGGAAGTGTAACAAAATATTTTAGAATAGAGATAATTTTATAATAATTATTATAATATTATAAATTATTATTAATAATTTTATAACAGATATAAAATCAGATCAAGTAGACAAGTTTAAAGATAATGTTATACTTTACATGTTATAACAAAAATTCGACAATCACTAATCTGCAAGTTAAAGGTTACAATTATTTTGAGATAACTATTGAATGATTAAAAACCAAATTCTTCCAAAAAGGGTGTGACATGACTTACAGAAGCAATGTAATAGTTCAATATAAACATATAACTTGAAATTTCCTGAGTCATAGCTTTTCTTGCTAGTGCAGGTCTTTTTGAACCTGTTAAGTACCCCCTTCCCCTCATCACTTTTCTCCTAGGAAGTTGCCATGGTGGGTCACTTTTCCTCAGGAACTGATGTAGTCAGCCAGCTCAGAATGGTAACTGTCTTTTCTTCCTTTGGCACTCTGTTCGACACCTGCTGCTCAGATGTCTGCCGTTGATTGCGCTGCCAGAACAAGCCCCAGAGGAACCACTTGCCCTGGGGATCACTGTCTCCTACAGGGCGCGGTTGCATCTGCTAGGCAACCCTGCTCCTCTGCTCAGTGCTGTGGTACCCCATGGGTACTCCACTGTTGTGTTCCTTGGGCCCTACACTTAATTCCATGCAGAAATGAGGGGCAGCTTTCTGTTGGTACCAGTGTCATCAGAGTTTGCTTCCAATGTCATACAGAGTTTTAACTGAAATAGCACTGTCAGCTTTGTGCCCAGACAGCTCCTCCCTGACCACCCACCTCCAAGAGGGCCCGGACACAAGTTCACCAGAAGTGGAGTCTTCAGGTGGTTTCTCCTGATCTCTTCCTTATAGATAGTGACTTCTAATATTACTTCTTTTGACTGAGAGTGTTCGATGTAGGGTGAATAGCAGACATTTCAAGGTTTATTTTGTCTTTTAGGACCAACGACACGAAGAAGGGAACGTCCATCTTTGGGGTCCTTGGTTTGCAAAATGTGATTGAGTTTAAATCAGGTTTTCTTATCTGTGAGCAGAAGTCTGAAAATTCATAAGGAAAAATATGACTTTACATTCATTACGTTTTAGAGATAATATAACCAAATTATTATTAATTACGAATCAACCAAGTTCAGATTAGTGTTAATGAGATTTATTTTTATTAGTTTCAGAAATTGGGCCATTAATACCTTCCTCAAATTTTTGTCTCAAGGGTTCAATTAGTCTGTGTGAAAGTTCCTTACTGTTCTAGTGCCCTGGGCCCTTTATGGAAATCTTTGATGTAACTCTGAGATGTACGGGTGGTCAGAGGCCGCTCAGCAAAGCAGTTGAGAGCCCAGTCTTCAGAGAAGATACTGGCGCTTGAATCCTGTCTCTCAGTCTGTGGTTCCTCGGCCAACGGAACCTCTTTGCTTCAGTTTTCAAAGTGTAAATGGGAGTAATTGTAACAGTACCTATCTCACCAGGTTCTTGTAAGGACTAAGTGAGTTTAAAACTTGTAAAGAACTTAGAGCAGTACCTGGCTTAGAGCAATCTCTCAATAAGTGTTACCTACTATTGCTAGTATATACTCGCCTATTTATTATATTTGACAGAGGGAATATCCCATTTGGTAGCAAAACTCTGGGAAATATCAAAATGATTTACACCAGTGGTTTTCAAATTTGAGGACTACATCAGAATCACCTGGAAGGCTCGTTATAACCTCACCTTCAGGGTTTCTGATTCAGTAGGTCTGGGATGGTGTTGACGGGGTGTAGTGAGAATTTGCATTTCTAGCAAGTTTCTGGCTAATGCTGATGTTGCTGGTCAAGACCATGTTTGTAAGCTTCTCAGGCAGTAGCTGAGATCACACAAGAGAGGAGGAAGGCAAGGTTGTCAGTGGGCCTTAGTCAACTGTGCTGGAATTCAGAACTGGCTTCTATGGCACATGGAGAAACTGGGCGGGGGGCACACTTAGAGAGAACAGTGCAAGAACTTGGAGAAAGGAATCACACAGCCCCCTGGGCACCTCAGACTTTGAGGTAAGGATGTGAGATTCTAAGAGCTACCAAACGCAGCAAGCAGCTGAGTGAGCAGGTTGGATGCATCAGTGCCTGAAACTGACCACAGCCAGGGAAGACAGTCTGACAAGTAACATATTTCTTCTTAGTTATGTTTTTTCCTCGCATTTTCCCCCTGAAAACAGAATGCATCTTACAATTAAAAGTACCGATTTCTACCTTCTCAAAAAGTGTTACTGTATTGATAATGGCTTCTTAAAATTGCTCTTATCTTAGACTCAAAGAAATAATAAAGAAAAATTCTGGGGACAAATTTAATACTTTAGATTTGATTTCATTAAAAAAGCCTCGGGCTTCCCTGGTGGCTCAGTGGTTGAGAGTCCGCCTGCCGATGCAGGGGACACGGGTTCGTGCCCCGGTCCGGGAGGATCCCACATGCCGTGGAGCGGCTGGGCCCGTGAGCCATGGCTGCTGAGCCTGTGCGTCCGGAGCCTGTGCTCCGCAACGGGAGAGGCCACAGCAGTGAGAGGCCCGCGTATGGCAAAATAAATAAAAAAGCCTCTTCTTGAATCCGTTTTATTTTCTTCCCTCTCTTTAATTTGATAACCATTCATTTTTGCCTGAGAGAATGGCATTACTTTTCTTAACAGTGGATTTTCTATAGTTTGGGGCAGGCACATCTCTCTAAAAGCTACAAGGTTGAGTTGACCCTGGCATTCCTTACCTGATGCCATTTAAAGTCACAAAAGTAACAAGATAAGGAAAGTTTGTACAACTCTAGAACAATTTCTTAGGACTGAAGCATGAAGCAGAAATATCATCATGTCTTTTCATATCAATATTAATGTTGCAAGGTTAAAAAGAATAAAGACTTGTTGGGATTTCTGAATTGAATAAATATGGGAGGCAGAGAGGAAATAATGTTTAGGCCCCTTCAAGTGTCATTTATACAAATGATCTCGTATACATGAGAAATACTTTTAGACCAAGGATAGCATATTTACATAGGTATCTTTCTAAACCTACTGGCAATATATTTGATAAATATCTTTTAATATTAAGGAGCTTCAGATATCTGCTCTGGGTGGCACAAGGTCCCTCTGCTTATTTTTCCTTCTTGCTTTTAATATCAGATCCCTCTAAAGTAACAGAAACACAAGCATTAATACACCAAGGAAAATAACAACCTATGACTTGGAGTCATTGATTGAATTTGATGACGCTAATGCTGCAAAAAGATTACTTGAGCAAGTGTTAGTGAATCGTAGCATTGGGGGGGAGCATTAATGATATACTGTAGAACAAACATTTTTATCTATCTGAACTTGTGCCAAACTTTGTCTTATTGCAACTCTCCTTTTGTGTGATGGTGGTAGTAGTAAGATGCTACTCTTACTTCCTTTTCCTCCCATGCATTAGAAACCAATGAACTATATTTATACTTTTCAGACCAATTAGTAAAAACAATATTGCTTTCTTTTATGTTGGGGGATTTCTTTTCAGTGTGATTAGAGATTTTAGAACTTGGTAAGAAAGTTTTTTCAGTGATGTTGAAATGACTTTTGTGTTGTTGGCATTATCAAACAATGCAGAGGCCACCAAACACTGTCCCTAGTGCCTTATTAACACTCCTGGAAATGACTTTGAAAACATAAAAGGTTCTGTATAAGTAAATGTGAAATGGCAATATAAAGTCAGCATGGAAGTTTCTTATAATTAAAATTTGGAAGGCTTTGTTGATGTTTCTGCAATGTGTCCTGAGATTTCTTGCTAGGTTTGCTGCTGTTTCTAAACTATGTCCTGAGATTTCATGGTGGTACTTCTCTGGTTGCAGGGCAAGTTGGGATAACTCTGTTCTTGCTGTGTCAGAGCGGTAGGCAAACAATCAAGATACAAGATTTTTTTCTAGATATGTTGTCACTTTATCAGTTACTAACTGTGCTCAGCTGGTATTAGAGGCCTACCTTCTGTAGTTTGAAAGGTTTTTAAAATTTTTAATGTAATTATAGGTCTGAAGTAGGTAGTTACTGGTGTTGGATTAGTAGCTCAAGAATTTCCTGGCCAAAGCCTCAGCAGTTCTTTTGGTCTTTCCCTCATGGTCCCAAGATGGCTGCTGGAGCCTCAGCTATCATGTCTGCTTTCCAATTAAGCAGGAAGGAGGATGAGCAGAGTATGAAAAGGGATGTCTCAGAAGCTCCACTAAAAGCTTTTGCTTTTATTTCATAGGCCATTCCTATCTTCAAAGGAGATAGGGAAATGGAATTTTTCAGCTAGACATATAACCCAGTGTTCTGCTACCAAGCAAAAGTTGGCAGACACTCTCTGACATATTCACTGACTCCCAAAGTGGTCTCCAAGTCCTTAGGAGAGCGTGCAAGATTCTCTGTTTTCTGTCCCAATCTCTTCCCAGCACACTATGCCTAGTCCCATCCCATCAGGCTTCCCTGCCTTTGTTCACATTATCCACTGTTTCAGTTTAGCAGCTCTGAAAGCAGACCCTAAGACAAGATTTTCAGTGCAAGTGGTTTATTTGGGAGGCATAGTAGGAAGCAGGGAAGTGAAACAGAAGGGAAAGCAGTTAATAAAGCGCTACCACTATGGGCAAATGGAGCTTGATTGCACAGGGAACACATCCTTGAATTATCAAAGGTAAAGGAGCGGGGCTTCCCTGCTGGCACAGTGGTTAAGAATCCACCTGCCAATGCAGGGGACACAGATTTGAGCCCTGGTCTGGGAAGATCCCACATGCTGCAGAGCAGCTAGGCCCGTGCTCCACAGCTACTGAGCCTGCGCTCTAGAGCCCGCGAGCCACAACTACTGAGCTGGTGTGCCACAACTTCTGAGGCCTGCGTGCCTAGAGCACGTGCTCCACCACAAGGGAAGCCACCGCAATGAGAAGCCCGCGCACCGCAATGAAGGGTAGCCCTCGCTCACCGCAACTAAAAAGAAAGCCTGCGCGCAGCAATGAAGACCCAACACAGCCAAAAATTAATTAATTAAAAAAAATAATAAAGGTAAAGGAGCTCCTACATTTATATACAACTATTGTTAACCATTGGTTGAGGGCTGTTGCCTGGCTGTGTTAATCCCTTAGCCCTTTGGATCTGCCATGACCAGGCAGAGGAACCTTCCCCAACTCCTGAGAAAACATTCAAGAAAAAAGACTCAAATTCTGGCAGCGGGAAGTCATCCAGTTGTAAGGCCCAAGAGGTGTGGGTGGGCACCTACAGCGTCTGCTCCACCCACTCTACTTGTGAACATCCTTTCCTTATTTCTGTTGGTCTGAGGAACACTTACTGACGTTCATAACCCTATGAGGAGTTACATCCTTGATAGGCTATAGCTTTCTACCACTGCATGACAAATTACTGTGAACTTAATGGCTTAAAACTATACTCATGGGCTTCCCTGGTGGTGCAGTGGTTGAGGGTCCGCCTGCCGATGCAGGGGACATGGGTTCGTGCCCCGATCCAGGAAGATCCCACGTGCCGTGGAGCGGCTGGGCCCGTGATCCATGGCAGCTGAGCCTGCACATCGGAGCCTGTGCTCCGCAACGGGAGAGGCCATAACAGTGAGAGGCGTGTGTACCGCAAAACAAACAAACAAACAAAAAACTATACTCATTTATTAGCTCACAGTTCTGTAGTTTTGTAGAAGCCTAGGTGGGCTCGGCAATGACATGTTGTATCCTTCTCTAGCTTAAAATATCTCTGACTTCCTCTTCTGCAACCAGCTGGAGAAAGCTCTCTGCATTTAAGAACTCATATTGTTACCTAACGCCAAGTTTGTGTGCCCAACACACAGTGAGACCAAACACTACCAAACTGTTGGGGTTTGGAGCAGAGAAACGTTTATGGTGGGTCCAAGCAAGGAGATGGGTGGCTCATGATCAGAAAACCCTGAACTCCCTGAAGGGTTTCAGCAAAGCATTTTTAAAGGCCAGGTGAGGGAGGGGCATCAAAGAGTATCTGATCGGCTCTTGCACAGTTCTCTCATTGGTTGATGGTAAGGTAACAGGGCAGTGTCACAAGGGTTAACATTATCAATCCTTAGGCTCCAGGAGGCCTGAGGGCTGTCACCAAGTAGTTAACGTCTTCCATTTGATGGGGGTTTTCACATCCACAAAACAACTCAGGGAATGTGCATGATATACTGTTATCTCGGTACTTCAGAGAGGAGCTATAGCAGAGAATGTGGGGCAAGGATGTGCCCTGGGAAGGCCCTGTAGGGTCTTGCTGGGTTATAATATGATTCGTTCTGGCCCATTCGGATAATCTCCCCATCTCATGATCAACTGTGCCACATGACATAACCTAATCGTGGGAGCCATATATCATTATATTTACAGGTTCTAGGGATTAGGGCATAGAATTTTGGATGGGAGTCATTTTCAGAATTCTGCCTACCACACGGATAAAAGCTTTTTCCTATAAAACCTCTTTTTCCACCTTCCTCTGTTCCCTTTGCCACTACACCCCAAGTTCCCATTGTACTCTGTTCTTTTATCAGAACCTATAAAGCTCATTACTTCACTAATTACTGTGGAAGACAAATTTCGGAATCATGCAGTGAAGGTTCAAATATGATTTTGCACTGTAAGATTTAGAGCAAAGTGCTAACCTCTCTAAATTTTAATTTTTCTTAAGCTGTAAATTTCTTTGCTGGGTTGTTTTAAAATTTAAAGGAGATATTATATTTAAGCTACCTAACACAGCATTTGACACTTCATATAGAGGCCCTCCCTAAAAGGTGGTTTTTCTTTTTCTATGTTTATTTGTTTACTCTTTCTTTACCATAAGCCTACAGACAGTGTGGATTATGTTTTATGCATATTTGTATTTCTAGAGCTCTAGCATAGTCCTGTGTTCCTTCGTGGATTTCAATATTTGTTGAAGGAATGAATACATTATCTTCTTGTCTATTTCCTTATAGAACAGATGAGAATATAAGCATATTTCTTCTACTTTCAGAGTTGGTTGTTAAGAACATATAGCGCAGTTGATATGAACGTATTGATACTTGGCTAAATATAAAACAATGCGCCAATGGCATGCGGTGGTGCTAATGTACTCAATTGTTAAAAAGGCAGAGGAGTGAGTAGGCAACTTTGGTTTGTTACTGATTCTTATGCAGCCATTAGTTTTAACTACATATCCAGTTGTGGGAATTTGTTCTAAGCCACTGACTTGCTATAACTGATTTTGCCATTAAGGGTACATTTTTTGCAGGCAAGGATTATGAATATCAAACCACACAATACATAAATTCATGTGTTTTCAACTGATCAAAAATTCCTGAGAGTATAAAATGCGACAGAAGACACAACAAAGAAGATGGCGCTTACAATGAAGAAATAAAGGTATTTTTTCATAAGCAGTGAAGGATTCAAATCAAAACAAGTTAGGAGATACAGAAGATTTTAAATGGGAATTTGACCTAGAGTAATTTATTGACACATTAGAGAGACCTTTGTTCGAGAGAGTTTTAATCAAAGATAATAGTTGGTGGAAGTGGTTACTGCATAAATTGGTATCCATAAGACTAACTTGTTCAATGGTTTTGACAATACTGTTGGATTAATTTGGTCAAACAGCCTGTCAGTTAGATTCAAGTTAATGATTTACTCCCACCATTAAAATAATTCTTTATTAATTGGTTTTATTATCAATAGTAGAAGATTATTAAATCAACTCTTCAATTAAGACTAAATTGTGGAGTTTTATGCACTAATTTAGCCCAGGACTTTATTATTGAAAAACATCATCATTAGATCATTCTCTGTCAAAATATTTTTCCAGTTGTCAGTGGATGGGTTTCACAGTCCATCTGGAAAATTCAGGCACCATTTCTGCTTTTCCTGGGCAGTAACACAGTCACCAAGGTCCTTCAGTGATTCGTGAGATTATTTCTTTTTTTTTTTTTTTTTTTTTTTTTTTGCAGTACGGGGGCCTCTCGCTGTTGTGGCCTCTCCCGTTGCGGAGCACAGGCTCCGGACGCGCAGGCTCAGCGGCCATGGCTCAGGGGCCCAGCCGCTCTGTGGCATGTGGGATCTTCCCAGACTGGGGCACGAACCCGTGTCCCCTGCATCGGCAGGCGGGCTCCCAACCACTGCGCCACCAGGGAAGCCCCGTGAGATTATTTCTAAACAGAAATTCTGGAAGTCAGTGTGATGGGCTTGTCAGATTTTAATGCTGTCCTGAGTTTATTTCTCTCATGAGGGGTTTAGATATTCACATTGTAGGGTATTGGAGGAACATGCAATAGATTCTGTTCTGCAAAGCATAGCATTTTAAGTACCATAATCGTGAAAGATATTTTGGAATGAAAAGCACTCAGCTATTACTGTTTTCTTTAACATCTTTATTGGAGTATAATTGCTTTACAATGGTGTGTTAGTTTCTGCTGTATAACAAAGTGAATCAGCTATACATATACATATATCCCCATATCTCTTCCCTCTTGCATCTCCCTCCCATCCTCCCTGTCCCACCCCTCTGGGGGTCACAAAGCACCGAGCTGATCTCCCTGTGCTATGTGGCTGCTTCCCACTAGCTATCTGTTTTACATTTGGTAGTGTATATATGTCCATGCCACTCTCTCACTTCGTCCCAGTTTACCCTTCCCCCTCCCCATGTCCTCAAGTCCATTCTCTACGTCTGCATCTTTATTCCTGTCCTGCCCCTAGGTTCTTCAGAACCTTTTTTTTTTTAAGTTTCCATATATAGTGAAGTAAGTCAGAAGGAATACTGTTTTTTAAAAAAATAATTTTTTAGTGATCAAGTATTTTTTGAAACCCACAGGATGAATATAAATTTTTCTAGAGGGAAGCTTGTGGAGAGTAACTATGGCTAGTTCCCTCGCGTATACAGAGTAAGAAAAGAGCTTTTAAAAAAGTGACAGATAATACCTTTCATGAAGACAATTTTCCCATTTTTGTTCCTTTGAAACTTCATATTTTCAGTTTGAATTGGGATTTCCAGCCATTTGGAGTTAATGTCTTAAATCCTTATTGAGTGATGTGTCCCCATTCACTAAAAGTGATGTGAAAGTAACTCATCGCACACATTGAAGAAAACTATTTTTTCTTTCATTGTATTTTGTGTTCAGTAGTTGAATCAGAATTTGTTTTCAAAGTAAAGTGTTAACGAAAGTGTATGTTTAATTTATTCTCAGTTAAAATTTTACAGAAGGGGAGAGAATTTGTAATGGTAAAGTATGATCGACTAATTTATATTCTTTTTTTTTTAGTGCCTCAGGTGGGTGAGACCAGATGATGATTGTATTTCTTAGGTCATGGTACACCATTATCATCCATCCAAGTAACCTTGTCTTTAGTTTTGTTGTTTTTTAAAATGATTGATTTAATTCTTGCTCTATCCTCAAATGCATTCATCCTTGCCCCCAGTCCTCTAGCATATTGTATTGTTTGTGTGTGCTTTTGAAAATTTAGTGTTGATTTTTGTGCACATGTTTTAATGTGCACAATTATATATTGTCTATAATTATATTGCTATATAAAGTTTCATTATGCTTCACTCAGCATTAATATTGAACTCCATCCATGTTGCCTTATGTTACTTCTGAAACTGCATACTTTTGCATTGTGCACATGTATTGTATTTTACTTTTTTATTCCAAATTAATGGACTTTCTTTCAGTGCTTTCCTACTGCAAATAACGCTGCAATAAATGATCTTTTATGTGGACCTGTGTATATATTCCACAGAATAACCAAAATATAAACCTCTTCAGTCCTTAATGTAGTATTAAGTTCAGATTGCTCCATTTTTTCATTGTAATTTTTCTCGAAGTGAATTCATTTTTCCAATTATGGATTTATTTGACTGTGTTTTTTTTAGGAAGAGAAAAGACAGATTTTTATTCATGTACATACACAAGAGTTTACAGAAAAACATGACTCAAGGTGTCTTATCTTTATAATTTGGGACCTACAGATTATCTTAATAGGGGAAGTGGAGGGGAAGAAAGCACACTTATGGAAAAACAAATGCCTTTTAGGAAAGATAAATGGGCCCTGAGGAGAATAGATGACAGGTATAGTTTTGTGACCATGTCTGTTTAGATGTGGTTCCAATTTCTCATATCTGTGATAAGAGTCAATCCTCCCTGGTTGAACATTCCTGGGGAATTTCATCACAATTGAGTTCTTCTGGGAGGCTCTGCTCTTAGGCAGATAAAAGATTTCAGAAAAAAAAAAAAAAAGCCTATTCTCAAATGACTTCAGTTCAAAATAATTTTTATGCCTCAATGGCATATGCTGGACCCCTTTACTGTGTTCCAATAAAACTTTATTTGTAAAACAGACTTTAGGCCATAATTTGCTACCTTTATTTTATTTTTTTACTAATTTTTATTGGTATGTGATTGCTTTACAATGTTTTGTTAGCCTCCACTGCACAACAAAATGAATCAGCCATAAAACATACAGATATCCCCTCCCTTTTGGACTTCCTTCCCATTTAGGTCACCACAGTGCATTAGGTAGAGTTCCCTGTGCTATACAGTATGTTCCCATCAGTAGTCTATTTTATACATAGTATCAATAGTGTATATGTGTCAATCCCAGTCTCCCAATTCCTCCCTCCCCATCCCTTTCCCCCTTGGTATCCATATATTTGTTCTCTACATCTATGTCTCTATTTCTGCTTTGCAAATAAGATCATCTGTACCATTTTTCTAGGTTCCACATATATGTGTTATTATATGATATTTGCTTTTCTCTTTCTGACTTACTTCACTCTGTATGACACTCTCTTAAGTCCACTCATGTCTCTACAAATGACCCAATTTCATTTCTTTTTATGGCTGAGTAATAGTCCATTGTGTATATGTACCACATCTTCTTTATTCATTCCTCTGTTGATGGACATTTAGGTTGCTTCCATGTCCTGGCTATTGTAAATAGTGCTGCTATGAACATTGGGGTGCATGTGTTTTTCTGAATTATGGTTTTCTCTGGGTATATGCCCAATAGTGGGATTGTTTGGTCATATGGTAGTTCTATTTTTAGTTTCTTAAGGAACCTCCATACTGTTTTCCACAGTGGCTGTATCAATTTACATTCCCATCAACAGTGTA
>NC_041221.1:66497180-66542448 GCF_002837175.3 Physeter macrocephalus
TTTGCTGTGCAAAAGCTTTGAAGTTTCATTAGGTCCCATTTGTTTCTTTTTGTTTTTATTTCCCTTTCTCTAGGAGGTGGGTCAAAAAAGATGTTGCTGTAATTTATGTCAAAGAGTGTTTGGCCTAAGTGTTTTCCTCTAAGAATTTTATAGTGTCTGGCCTTACATTTAGGTATTTAATCCATTTTGAGTTTATTTTTGTGTATGGTCTGTAGATAGCTTTGGGTAATATAGTCATTTTCACAATATTGATTCTTCCAATCCAAGAACATGGTATATCTCTCCATCTGTTTATGTCATCTTTGATTTCTTTCATCAGTGTTTTATAGTTTTCTGAGTACAGATCTTATGCCTCCTTAGATAGGTTTATTCCTAGGTATTTTATTCTTTTTGTTGCAGTGGTAAATGAGATGTTTCCTTAATTTCTCTTTCTGCCCTTTTGTTGTTCATGTATAGGAATGCAAGAGATTTCTGTTCATTAATTTTGTATCCTGCAACTTTACCAAATTCATTGATTAGCTCTAGTGGTTTTCTGGTAGCGTCTTTAGGATTCTCTATGTATAGTATCATGTCATCCGCAAACAGTGACAGTTTTACTTTTTCTTTTCCAATTTGGATTCCTTTTATTTCTTTTTCTTCTCTGATTGTCATGGCTAGGGCTTTCAAAAGTATGTTTAATAGTGGTGGTAAGAGTGGACACCCTTGTCTTGTTCCTGATCTTAGCGGAAATGCTTTCAGGTTTTCACCACTGAGAATAATGTTTGCTGTGGGTTTGTCATATATGGCCTTTATTATGTTAAGGTAGGTTCCTTCTGTGTCCACTTTCTGGAGAGTTTTTATCATAAATGGGTATTGAATTTCATCAAAAGTTTTTTCTGCATCTGTTGAGATGATCGTATGGTTTTTATTCTTTAATTTGTTAATATGGTGTATCACATTGTTTGATTTGCATATATTGAAGAATCCTTGCAACCCTGGAATAAATGCCACTTGATCATGGTGTATGATCCTTTTAATGTGTTGTTGGATACTGTTTGCTAGTATTTTGTTGAGGAGTTTTGCATCTGTGTTCATCACTGATATTGGCCTGTAATTTTCATTTTTTGTGATATCTTTGTTTGTTTTTGGTATCAGGGTGATGGTGGCCTCATAGAATGAGTTTGGGAGTGTTCCATCCTCTGCAGTTTTTTGGACCAGTTTGAGAAGGAAAGGTGTTATCTCTTCTCTAAATGTTTTGATAGAATTCACCTGTGAAGCCATCTGGTCCTGGACTTTTGTTTGTTGGAAGATTTTTCATCACAGTTTCAATTTCATTACTTGTGATTGGTCTGTTCATATTTTCTGTTTCTTCTTGGTTCATTCTTGGAAAGTTTTACTTTTCTAAGAATTTGTCCATTTCATCCAGGTTGTCCATTTTATTGGCATATAGTTGCTTGTAGTACTCCCTTATGATCCTTTGTATTTCTATGGTATCAGTTGTAACTTCTCCTTTTTCATTTCTAATTTTACTGGTTTGAGTCCTGTCCCTTTTTTTCTTGGTTAGTCTGGCTAAAGGTTTATACATTTTTTTTATCTTCTGAAAGAACCAGCTTTTAGTTTTATTGATCTTTACTATTGTTTTCTTAGTTTTTATTTCATTTGTTTCTGCTTTGATATTTATGATTTCCTTCCTTCTACTAACTTTGGGTTTTGTTCTTCTGGTTGCTTTAGGTGTCAGGTTGAGTTGTTTATTTGAGATGTTTCTTGTTTCTTAAGGTAGGATTGTATTGCTATATACTTCCCACTTAGAACTACTTTTGTTGCATCCCATAGGTTTTGTGTCATTGTTGGAATTTTAGTTTGCAGCCTCAAGTTGAGTTGTACTGTTTCCTCTTTCTCTGCACTCATACTTTCCTACCTAGCAATTTTTCAGGTAGCTCCAGGTGTATATTGAGCTTTCTTCATACTCTGATAATCAGTATCACTGAGCTGTGGACATAGGCCTAAGTTCCTTGTTGGAAAGCTGATTTTGCTTCCTTGTGTCTCTTGAGTTTGCAGGCATCTTCAGGCAGCAGTCTCAGTTTATATTATCTCACCTTCCTTTCAGAAGAAGGACAGATCCACTCCAGTTCTAGTTGAAAGCAATCAGCCTGGCCTAGCTTCTTTTCTTGTCTTAGGTACTTTGGCTCCCCATTATTTAATCATACTGGTTCTTGCCAGCTCCTTATCATCCTTGTTACACAGCATCTCTATCCAAAGTACACAGGTATGAATTTTTCAACCTTTTCTTTTATCTAACTCATTTTTACTTGAGTACTTGACATGGCATTAAATATATATACATATTGCTGGTCCTTGAAGTTCTGGTTCTTCCTTCAAGTTTGTTTTGGTTTTTTTTTCTTTTACAAGTTGAAGTTTTTCTTTTTAGATACCCTTAGTTCAAATGACGTGGAGTTTAGAACTGGGTTGAAAGGTCTGAAAATATGTCTGATTCATATTCTTTGCTACTGCAAAAACACAATCTTTGTTCTTTGCACAAGTCTTCAGAGAATAATAGGCCATCTATAAGGCAAATATCAGATCTGTTCACTGCTTTAGCCTGACAAGATGTAGCTTGAATTTCTAATTAAATGACTTTTTGAATTCGAGACATAGAAATGTACATGTGTCTCTTTAGTTTTAAATCAAGTAGTCAAGTATACTTCTCTTAGTAATGTTATTCACCACAGTATTTTGAATATGACTACTGTAATCATACTGTAGTTCCCTGATCAGCAGCCGCCCACAGGACCCCCCTCTCTGATTCTTCAATAGGTGAGCAGGTTCCTCCTCTAGTAAAGAGAAGCCAGCATACTGGAGACAGTTTTCACATCTTTCCAGGGAGACTTCCTTTAGTTGATTACAAATATCTACCATTTTTTCATCTTTCTCAGAGGATTTAAAATGTCGTTATCTCAATCTTTGGAAGCATTTTTGAAGGGAGTGGAGTGGTTTCCAACAATGAGATTTGAAAATAGTTCTTTAGACCTAGACATCTTTGACTGCTTTTAGAAAATTTAACAGTTCAAAGTTGGTATTCATTCCAGCAACTTTTAGGGTATTTTTTAAAAAGCCTCCTGATGATAACTTTCAGTTTTAATTTTAAAATTTGATGAGTTTTGGCAAATGTTTAGAATCATGTAACCACCACCACAAGCATAATATAGAGTATTTCCATTATCCCAAAATGTTCTCTTGTGGTCTTTTGTATTCAATACCCTACTCCAACCCTTTGGTCTCTGGCAACCTGATCTGCTTTCTATCACTACAGTTTTGCCTTTTCTAGAATTTAATATAAGTGGAATTTTAAAGTAATAGTCTTTTGCTAATGAATTGTCCCCTTTATCATTATGTAATATCCTTTTTTATCCATGGAAACATTTTCTGACATCCACTTTGTCTGATACTAGCGTAGCCACTCCAGCTTTTCTTTTTATTACCAGAGCTTTTAAATTTGAGCCTATCTGTCTTTTTATTTAAAATGGGTTTCTTGTAGACAGCATATTGCTGGATTTTGCTTTTTTATCCAATCTTACAAGCTCTGCCTTTTTTGGAGTTTAATATCTTTGCTGTCGCACATGGTATTTACTACAGGTGGCTGGTTGAGCACTTGAAATGTATCTAGTCCAAATTTAAATGTGGTGTAAGTGTAAAGTATACACTTGCTTCATTTCACTTTTTTGAATGTGACTACTAGAAAATGTAAAATCATAGCTATGGCTCATATTTTTTTTTCTAGAGAACAGCTCTGGTTTAGACCATTTATTATTTAATGTGATTATTGGTGTAGTTGGGTTTGCCCTACCATCTTGCTATTTGTTTTCTGTTTGTCCTGCTGTTCTTTGGTACTTTTTTTTACTCTCATTTTTAAGGTTAACTGAGTATTGCTTTAGAATTAAATTTTATTTATTTATTTTTTGGCTTATTAGCTTTTTCTCTTTCCCTTTTCCTCATGGTTGTTCTGGGGTAACAATAAATATCTTTAACTTGTTAGATTCTACAATCAGTAATGTTATACCAATTCACATATATTGTAGGAACCCCAAGCAGTACAGTTTCATCCCCCCACCACCTTTTGTGCTATTGTTGTCATACATTTCACTTCTGTATTCAAAATGTTATTGTTTTTCTTTAATCAATCATCTTTTAAAGAAATTAAGTGAGGAAAAATTTATATTTATCCATATGTTTACCATTTATGGTATCCTTCATCCCTTTGTGTATATGGAAATTTCTATCTTGTCTCATTTTCTTCTGGAGAATTTCATTTAACATTTCTTCTACCATAGTCCTGCTGGAAATCAACATCCAGCTTTTGTTTCTCTATCTTTCCGTTGATTAATAAAAGATATTTTTGCTGGGCACAGAGTTAGGTTTACAGGTTTTTCTTCTGTACATTAAATATGTCTCTCCATTGTCTTCTATCTTGAATATTCCCTGATGAGAAGTCTGCTGTTATATTTGTTTCTCAGTATATAATGTGTCATTTTTTACTCTGGCTGCTCTTAAGATTTTCTTTTTATTAATCTGATTATGATGTAACTTCATGTAGTTTTCTTTATGTTTCTTGTGCTCAAAGTTCATTGAGAATCTTGGGTCTGTGAGTTTATAGTTTTTATCAAATTTGGAAAAAAATTTGGCTATTATTTTTCAAGTTCCTTTTTACTATAATTGTGTGTGTCAGGTTGATTGACTTGTTACTCTGGCCACTTATAATATATTACCTTTTTAGGCTTTTTATTTCTTTCTTTGTGCTTTATTTTGGATGGCGTCTTTTTTCTCCAGTCCATTAAAAAAAAATAGTTCATCTCATTGCTGTCTGGAAGGAAGCTTCATATATAGACAGATGAATTATTACCCAGATGATTTATGTTATAAATGGGAAATAACTATTTGCTGAAAATTTGAAATAATAAGGCTAGGAAAACTGTAACATAGGTATTTCATTTTTACCCCCTTACACCTCACCACCTATGTATTGTAGCCTCATCCAGAGTAACATACTTCAGGAGTAAGCTGGACATTTATGCTGTGACTGCCATGAGTACTCTAATTTGTGACAGTTTATTAATTAGAGAATGGAGGAAGTAGTGAGCTGAGACTATGCAAAATACCTTTTTTGGCATTAAGGAAAATTTCCCGGTCTGCTTTGGAGAGCTGTTGGAATCTTGCCATTTGCACATTGTATGTAAATTATGATAAAAGAAATACTTTCAACTGACTTTAAAGGAGGATAACAGCTTCATTTTTGTCTTAATACATCAGTGCTCCTTCATTCCTTCTAGCTCTTAATGCTGCAGCCACTCGATAAGGAATCTAACCATACACATCAACTCCAGAGGCAGCATCTGGTATCTAATTTCATTGATTCTTCATATGTGGAACTTTAAGATGATAAAATACAGACACTTCCAAATGATGAAAAAGGCATATACAAACAGGCAAGGAAACCCCTAGTATGTGTGGCAAATTCAGAAGTTTGATAAGCAATGTGATTTCATATAATTCACTTTGGAGTAAGGGAGGCTGTTGTAATATCACAGGCCTAAGGGGATAAAAGGAAGACTACAGTTCTTGTAAATGTGAAAAATGAGAAAATAAAGTATTTTGAACACAATGTGAAAGTGTACAAAATAAATTTAGCTTATTATAAAAATATGTTTAAAAATTTCCTCCTTAATTTTCATTTGTCATTTATAATGGACCTATGATCTTATTTACATACCAAATAATCTGGTTCTCAAATTTCAGCATTGAGAGAGCAGCATCTAGTTAACAACCTTATGTCTGGCTCTGTTCTCTGTGCAGAGGGCTACTATATCAGCATGAACAAATCCGTCAGTTTTAGAAAAATGAGCATTCTGCCTTCTTCCCTATATACCTCTCAGGAATCAAAAGCAAAAATGAGTCCAAGGTTCAATAAAGTAAAAAATACTGGAGAGGTGAGAGAGAGAGTGACAGACAGAGAGACAAGAGACAGACAGAGACAAAGAGACACACAGAGAGACAGGGACAGAGAGATACACAGAGAGACAGAGAAAAGGATATACTGGATCAGCAGCATCAGCTTTACAGACAAAAGCAGTTTTTGATTTCACTTTTTTTTTTTTGAAGGTCAAAGTGCTATGGTGTGGGGTGGGGGAAGGAAAATTTTTTTTAAATTAATTTATTTATTTTTGGCTGTGTTGGGCTTCGTTTCTGTGTGAGGGCTTTCTCTGGTTGCGGCAAGCAGGGGCCACTCTTCATCGCGGTGCGTGGGCCTCTCACTGTCATGGCCTCTCTTGTTGCAGAGCACAGGCTCCAGATGCGCAGGCTCAGTAGTTGTGGCTCACGGGCCCAGTTGCTCCGCGTCATGTGGGATCTTCCCAGACCAGGGCTTGAACCCCTGTCCCCTGCATTGGCAGGCAGATTCTCAACCACTGCACCACCAGGGAAGCCCTGATGTCACTTTTAAGGAAAAAATTATAATTTCAAAGTTTCCAAGTTCTACCTTCTGAAGACAGAGGCATAGTTAATGCGTCCCACAGAAAGGTTGGAAACATAGGATAATATGCCTTGGAAGTAATTTTTTCAACTTTGAAATTGGGCAGATAAGGCAAGAGATGCTACTTCAAGGCAGTCAGCTGCTCAGTGGCATATTGTATTTTCTTTGCAGTTTCTTCAAATTCTTTAGCTTATTTTTGGTTTTCTTTGTGGGTCATCATCTGTCTCCTAGACTTCCAGATCCTTGAAGCAGAAGAAACACTAGCCAAGTTGAGCTCATTCTCAGTGAGACAATGAGTGAAGCCATTCTTGACTGTCCATCCTGGGGTGTAGGCACAGAGCTCCACCAAGGGCAGTCATGAATATCAAGATATAGTGATACTTGAAATAGAGCTGCCAGGCCAGAGGCAAGGATGGACATTCATTTGGGTAATTTCTTTTTTTTTATGTCTTCGAGTTCACTGATCTTTTATTCTGCTGTGTCTAATTGTGCAGGTAATTTCATCTGGGTTGTCACTTCTGATATTGTATATTTCATCTCTAGAAGTTGACTTGTGGTCTTTTTATATCTTCAATTTTTTTTCTTCTCCTTATGCTCTTAGCTCCTCCTAACTTCTTAAACATGCAAAGTATAAATATAATACCTGTTTTTATATATTATTTATAGATATATGTTCTTAAACATATGGAGTATAGATATGATATCTGTCTTTGCTAATTCTATCATTGTTGTCATTTCTGGGTCTGTTTCTATTGATTGATTTTTCTCTTGGTTATGAGTCATATTTTCCTGATATTTTTGCATGCCAGGTAAATTGTGAATTTTACATTGTTAGGTTTTTTTTTTTATTATTATTCCTTTAAATACTGTTGGGCTTTGTTCTGGGACACAGTTAAAATACTTGAAATTAGTTTGATCCTTCCAAAGCTTCTTTTTAAGCTTTGTTTTGGTGAGTCAGATCAGCCCTTAACCAAAGGCTAATTTGGCCCTACTACTAAAGTACTGTCCTTTGGAGGATTCTACCCTTGGGTATTAGGAGGTATTTCAACTCTCGCTGGTAGGAATACAAACCTTACTCCTATGTAAGCTCTAGAGATTTTTTTGCCTACTTCTTCCTGGTAGTTTTTGTCCAAGGCCATTGGTACTTTTTTTTTTTTTTTAACCTATGAGAGGATCGGTACTCAGCCGAAACTTCAGGGAAACTTGGGCAGATGTCTCTCTGTGCAGTTCCTTCCTTTCTTTTATTTTGTCCCACAAATTCTGGTCATCTTGGCCTCTTTATATCATATTCTTGTCTCCTCAACTCAGGAAGTTTGCTGGGCTCTGTTTGGATTTCCCTTCTCTGTACTGTAGCCTGGATATTCTCTCTAGGTGGTAAACTGTTGCATTTGTAATACTAATCTCATTTGTGTCCCTTATATTAAGGATCACTGTCCTTTACTGCCTGTTTCTCAATATCTAAGAACTGTGGATTCCTATTTTATTTGGTTTTCTAGTTAAGGCATCATTTCAAGGATTAGTCCAGTTCCTATTACTCCATTGTAGATTGGTGGTTAAAACATTGGGGATAAAACTGGGCCCTTGGCACAGTTCAAGACAATTGGTCATCCTTCTGATGATTACTTCTGATGAGTGGTCAGGCCCCACAAAATGTGTCCCGTTCAGAATTTTTATTGAAAAATATAAAAACTCAGGGAAGCAAATTAGAAAATTAAATTATATTTTAAAATAAAGTTCACAGGTAGCATTTCAAGCTAGTATTTCCAAGCACAAAGAAAATAAAACACTTAGAAGTACAGCATAGGGCATAAATTCAATTTGATAAAAGATTAGAAAGATTTAACTAATTTTATAGCACCTTTACACACAATCTTTCAATTATGTATACTTGCATGAAAGAATTATAAAAACACAGGTGCCAAAAAATGAAATTCATATGATATTAGATATTTATTTTATTGAATTTAATCTGCATTTTTATACAGTGATACATTTATTTTTATTAATGTATGTCAGCAGCCCCGTCATCTTTTGGTCAAGTTCAAAAGCAATAAAATTAAAATAGTGTATGGTAGAGTGTTAAACATACTTTCATTGCTTAATTGTAGAGTATCATGGCAAAGATTTTATTACTTTATTTTCTAGTGACCTCCATTTCTCTCACTATTCTATTTCCAAGAAAGATTTCTTAGAAACTAATGTAATTAGAGAAATAAGTTGAAATGCAGTTTAATTCAGTTTTGACATACTAGCTGTGTTAATAGTACTATAATATTATTACTACAAAAGAAGTAAAACCTACAGTTTCTGCATTCTAGAAGTTTATAGTCTATTTGGAGAAACAAGATTTACCTACATGAAACAGCTTAAAGACAAACCTTAGTGCACATGATATAGCCCTTAAAGTAAGAAAAATGATGACAAAATGTAGTGTGTGAGAGTTGGATTAATCAGAAAAGTGTTCACAAAAAACGTGAAATGTCAGCTGACTCTTAAAGGAAGGTATCATATTGGATAATAAGAAGTAAAGACCTCCTATGTGATAGGAAAGCCATGTACAGAATAATTACCAGAGAGGTGTGCTAGTGTCACTGAAGGAGAGGGTAGACTTTAGTGCTTGGCAATGACTTTAGATATTTGACCTTGAAAATAGTAGGAGCCACAATAGTATCTTAAGGAAGCTGAGATGAATGTGTTGCTATAGAAACATTATTCTTAGAGGTATATACAGGATTCCTACTTCCAACCCAGATGTCTGGTTTGATTTCCAGACCTACAAATCCAAGATGGTTTAAACTCATGATCTCTTTCTCCCAAACACAGTCTTCTTTTAGCATTTCCATCACAGTGAATAGAAACCTTTACAATCTTATTACATACACCAGATCTAGTAATCATTCTTGAGAGTTTTGTCTCCCTATCCTTTACTTCCCATATTGAATACATCAATAAAGTTCCATTAGCTTCACTGCCTAAAAAAGCTCTTGAATCCTCCATTTATCTCCGTATTCACTGCTAATGAATTTCATCACCATAGCCATCATTTCTTACCTGGTTTTCTTGACTGGCCCCCATGCATTCACTCTAGCCTCCCTCCAATTAGTATTTCACACCTTTATGATTTCTTTGAGCTGCAAAACTGACCATTTCATTCCCTGCTTAAAAAATCCTTTAATGATTCCTCATTGCTTTTAGGATAAAGACTGCATTCTTATGGTGTCCCCTCAGAGGCTAGTTTCTGTATACATCTTCAGGCTTCAACTTATATCAATGCACTGAAACTACACAGATCTCCCTGTTCCCCAGTTTTACCAAGGTTTCTCCTGTCACAAGGCCTTTTTATGTGTGATTTTCTATACCCTGAATGTTCTTTCTACCACCATGGTGGATTAAAGATTTGCACAAATTCCTTGACACTCCTCCCATTGAGAGATGGTGTTCGTTTTCCTTCCGTTGAATCTGGGCTGGACTACAATTACTTTGATCAAGAATGTACAGTGGGGGCTTCCCTGGTGGCGCGGTGGTTGAGAGTCCGCCTGCCGATGCAGGGGACGTGGGTTCGTGCTCCGGTCCGGGAAGATCCCACGTGCCGCGGAGCGGCTGGGCCTGTGAGCCATGGCCGCTGGGCCTGTGTGTCCGGAGCCTGTGCTCCACAACGGGAGAGGCCACAACAGTGAGAGGCCCACGTACCACAAAAAAGGAAAAAAAAAAAAAAAAAAAAAAGGAAAGAATGTACAGTGGAAGTGATATTGTGCCAGTTGTGGCACTAAACCATTAAGAGGACTGATTGCTTCCATCTTAGTCTCTTAGAGCCTGAGCTTCCACTTTAGAAGTTTGACTTTCTGTCTGGAGAGAAAATATGGAAGGGAAGATGGAAAAGGGGCACAGGTAAGCCCAGTTTTTCAGCTGTCTCTGCCTAGAAGCCAGCCATGTGAATGAAGCCACCTTGGATTCTCCAGACCAGCCCAGCTGCCAACTGAATATCACGGGATACCCCACATGATGCCACATGAAGCAGGAAATTAAAATCCTAACCCACGAAATTATACGACATAATGATAAAATGTTGCTATAAGCTATTAAGCTTTTCTGGTTGTTGTTGATAGATAACTAGAACAGCCATCTTTCCCTGCCAACTTTGATAACCCATATGTCTGCATTATTTTTCCTAATCTCAGCTCAAATATCTCATCCTTGGGGAAACTAATTCCCCCAATTATATACTCTCATGAAAACATGCTCGTCTCCTTTGTAGTATTTGTTACAGTTGAATTTATATTAGTTTGGTGAAAATTTGATTAATAGCTGTCTTTATGATAAGGGCAGGGATGGTGTCATTTTACTGTTTACCATTGTACTTCTAGCACCTAACTCTATCTCTGGCACACAGTATTGTTCAATAATGAATTGTTGAATGAATGAATAAATGAATGAATGAATCCAAGATCTATAGTAGTGGCAAGGAGTTGTTCAAAGCAAGTAAATTTACAGTATTTTGTGGTAAGACAGGAAGAATAGGGCGACTACAGTTTCCACTTTCCTTTAAGGGAATAGATACTGAAAATTAGCCCATTCCTAAGTGTCTTATTGAATCAAGTGGAAAAAACATCTCTCTAACAAATGTAGTCTTTAGTCTTAAAGGTATTTTGGAGCCATGCAGAGAAACATGCATCCTTTTAAAATCATTGGCCAGTTTTATAATTGAATTGATTTATTGGGCAATTTAGTCAAATTGTTAGCTAGTGCCAAAATCACCAGTTGGTTTGTTCTGTGTCCTAAAAATGTGGGTCACATTCATTGTCTGGTTGAGTAAAATAAAAATATGTTAAATAGAATATATATTTATCATACTTATATTTTATATTGGAGAAAATGCATTCTGGATCATGAAAGAAGGTTGCAACTTTCATATGAAGCTTGACATATGAAATGATTTCTTTCCTGGAAACCTTGAAATTTATGAGGAAATCAAAGTCATATGAGTGAATTTTCTGGCACTTCATATAATATTTATGGGTGGAATGACTCTAGAGGACTATGTCTGGCAGTTTTTAAGTTTCCTTCAATCATAAAACACCGAGTCCATTGATGAATATTTTAAAAGATATCTATACTGTGTTCTAGAACATGTTAGGCATAGTATGACAATCCCTTCCTGCCCCGGGTTGGCTCAGCTGTATAGATACAGAAGACCTTCCCCTGCAGGCTTGGTGCCTGTCCACACTCCTCACACCTGATATACAAGGGCAGAGACCCTGTCTATTTATTCAGCGATCTGACCTCAACACCTAGCACAATGTCAGGTTCATTAGCAATGATTAAAAATTTAGTTCATTTTTCCAAATTATTCCCAACAGGAAAAGCAAAGCCAGTCAAGGTGTCTGTCTGCATAGAGATGCGTCATGATGAAAGCCGTGCTTAGTCTTGCAGGAGGAGGTGGCAAGATTGTCAGGGACAACTCTGAGAAGTCATCTCAGAGCCTACTGAGGTGCTTGTCTACTAATCTTGTCAACAAAAGGGAAGCTGAGAAATTTAGCCTAGAAAGGTCTTGATTTGTGATCTGCACACTCCCAGGTAATTTCTTTTTAATCCTGTCAGGATAAATGAGAAGAAAATATTACATGGTAAAACTGTTTCCTTTAAAAAAAAAAGTGCTATATATGTGTGCTTGATGTAGTATGAACATGTGTTCGTTATCTTGCTAAGAATTAGTGTTAGTGTTACCGTTACATCTTGTTTATGATTATGGTATTTTTTTGCCTCTTGCATAAATCACCTCACAGAAAACAAAATAAAGAGACTACAGAGAACTTAAATATGACCTTAGAAATAAAGGCAAATTTCTGTTTTGAAATATTTCAAGGCAACATTGAACAGACCACTTACTAGCAGTGGTTCATATTCATGGACAAATTGCTATTAGTTTTGTTTTATCATTCATTTATGAACTTGTGAAGTGACATATAATTTTAAAAGAATTCTACGTACTCTTCATAATAGAAAACTCTCAACGTGAAAATCCAGTATGCCCACATGCCTCAGGCTGGACCTTCACACAGTAACAGAGCTATTCAGGAAATGATTAGAACCGTATGCTAAATCTTATGCTGTGATATATAGGCTGTCTACTGAGCTATAAGCCTAGGCAAAGAAACAGCCATGTCACCTGTAAACAATGAGTGAATTTGAGGTTAATAATATTTTTTTAAATGAGAAATGTATTTTACTCAACATTTTCTCTTGTGACATTTACTCAGCTTGTTATTATAGAAATAACAATCTTTATAGCAAGGGTTTTCAAATTCTGGTTACCAACCAGCAACATCAGCATCACCTGGGAACATGCTAGGAATTCAAATTCTCAGGCCTTACCCCAGAACTACTGAGTAGGAAACTCTGGGGCTGGTCCCAGCATTCTGTATTTTAACAAACCCTCTAATGTGATTCTGATGCCTGTTTAAGTTTGAGAACCACTGGCCTATAGAATTTGGTGGCAAGTATATTTAACAGAAAAAAAATTTAGAAAGATCAGTCCTATAGAAAAACTATCTAGATGAATATGTTTGAACTTTTCATTTATAGATATTTTATTGCCGCTATTCTTATAGTAAAACTTACCTTAACAGTGTGTCCTTAAGAATATTGTCCTAACAGTCCATCAATTCATTGTATTGATATTAAATTAATACGTTAAAATATCAAAATACTAAACACATAAAGTACATAAAATACTACATTTGTATTAAAAATAGATGAAAAATATCTTGTTCACTGATGCCAAGCAATAAAAAGTCCATTTTAAAATTAAACTTGCCAGCATTTAAATGTAATAAAACTCAGCCCTTCAAATTCTCCAGTTGTTGGATGTAGAACCAGAGAGGCTCAGTGAATTTCTAAACGTGTAGCTGGACAATTTATTAGTCTATCTGAATCTTCTTCCCTATTCGTTAGTGCTTTTTACCGCCCTGATGTCTCTAGCATCTGACTTGTAGCATTCCACGTGAGCTGGCTTCTATTAAAGTATCCCGTGACCCAAACCTACATCCTTTTTTCCTCAGTAGTACCTCATTGTGGCAAATCTCTGTTAGCTGAAGGGAAAATGTCATAGGATCAAGTTAATTTCTGCTAATTGCCTATTGGAAATAGATGCTTATTAGCACATGCTAGTTTTTAACTGAGAGCAATTGAGGCAGTATGCAGAAGCAGAGGAGAGATTTTCAAACACTGTGGGGCAGACATTTTGAGTCATACAGAACTTTTCTGACTTTCTTTAAATCATATTGCATAGGTAACCAGTGATTTTTTGTGTGTGTGTACTTTTCTGCCATCATATGCTGGTTTAATTCTGGGCTGAGTGTTTAAGTATTAGCAACGGCCTCTCTTTCTGAGGACTTTCTTGGACATGTGTCTAGACCTCACTCTTATGAAGGATCACACCAAGTCTTTGGACAACGTGGCCAATTAAACCACTTATGTAGCTTTACAAAAAAATTGTGGTAAAAAATAGGTAGCATAAAAGTTACCATCTTGGGGCTTCCCTGGTGGTGCAGTGGCTGAGAATCTGCCTGCTAATGCAGGGGACACGGGTTCGAGCCCTGGTCTGGGAGGATCCCACATGCCGCGGAGCAACTAGGTCCGTGAGCCACAACTACTGAGAGTGAGAGGCCCACGCACCGCGATGAAGAGTGGCCCCCGCTTGCCACAACTAGAGAAAGCCCTCGCACAGAAACGAAGACCCAACACAGCAAAAATAAATAAATTAATTAATAAACTCCTACCCCAACATCTTCTAAAAAAAAAAAGTTACCATCTTTATCATTTTTAAGTATACAGTTCAGCAGTGTGAATTATATACTTACTGCTGTGAAACAGCTCTCCAAAGTTTTTCATCTTGCAAATTTGAAACTTTCTGCCCATTAAACAACTCCCCTTGTGCCCTTTCCCCCAACCTGTTAACTACCATGCTACTTTCTCTCTGTATGAATTTGCCTACTTTATATAACTCTTATAAGAGAGTCATACAGTGTTTTGTCTTTTTGTGATTGGCTTATTTCACTTAGCATAATATCCTCAAAGTTATCCATGTTGTAGTATGTGGCAAGATTCCTTTCCTTTTTAAGGATGAATAATATTCCACTGTATGTGTATATCACCTTTTGTTTATCAGTTCATCTGTTGGTGGACTTCTGAGTTGCTTCCACCTCTTGGCTCTTGTGAATAGTGCTGCTATGGACGTGATGTGCAAATATCTTTTAAAGATTCTGCAATTCTTTTGGGTATATACCCAAAAGTGGGATTGCTGGATCATATGGAATTAAAAAAAATTTTTTTTTGAGGAAACTCATACTGTTTACCTTATCTGTTGCATGATTTTCTAAAAAAATCAGCAGTGCACAAGAGTTTCAAATTTTCTATCTCCTACCAACACTTGTTATTTTCTCTTATTTTTGATAGTAGCCATCCTGCTGGGTGAAGGATGATATCTCATTGTGGTTTTGATTTGCATTTCTCTGATGATTAGTGATGTTGAATATGTTTTTTTAATGTGCATTGGCCATTTGTATATTATCTTTGGAGAAATGTGAATTGAAGTCCTTTGCCCCTCTTTAAAATCAGGTTGTTAGATGTTTTGTTGTTGAGTTGTAGGAGTCATTTGTATAGTTCTATATATTAACGTTTTATCAGTTATATGATTTATAAATATTTTCCCCAATTCCATAGGTTGCCTTCTTACTCTGTTGATTGTGTCCTTTGATGCACAAAAGTTTTTAAGTTTGATGTAGTTCCATTTATCTATTTTAGCTCTTATTGCCTGTGCTTTTTGTGTCATATCCAAGAAATCATTGCCAAGTCCAATGTCATGAAGATTTTCCCTTACATTTTCTTCTGATTGTTCATGTCGTTTTAACTTAGGAGCTAAATTGTCACCCTCAGTAACTTTTTTTTTCCTGGAAGGTGTAATTTTAACCACAAATTGTGACACTGTGGATGAAATAAAAGAAAACATTTATCTAAGGCAGTAATCTGAAGAATGACACAGTTCTAAAATGTTCCCATTGTTGAGAAACATTATAACATGAATGAACTATTTCAGGTTCTTCTTTATAATAAAAAGCATAATATTTTTTAAAATTTACCATTTGTTGAAAATATCTTTTAAAACTAGGAATAAACTTTACGATAGTATGTTTTTCAAGCGAGGAAGACAGACTTTATTTTTATTAATGTAAGACATCTCCTATTTATAAAATACCTGGCTTTAAGACTTTTTCTGTTTTATTCTGGTCATGTTACAATTGCTAAAATTTCATATTTGGAATATGATACCATTGAAAAGACACAATCAGTGATCTCAGAACTAGCAGTTTCCCAGGGAAAAGATTGGCTATCTGGCAATGAAGAGATGACATTTCAAAGTTTAACATTTACCCATAATTCTGGAAAGAACAACAAATCACCAGTTGAAGAGCTTCATATTTAACAAATGTGACTTTATACTCCACCCCTCTCCAGGGTTCCAGTGTCCAAAGAATTGGCTTATAACAAGCTATTTTCAGAATAAAATGAAATGTAAGTAATTTAGTTCTGAAGATATAATGGGATGAGGCTGCAGTCATTTTCTAAAATGGGCTCTCTTGAATTCTGTGAAATATGCCTAAAATAAATGGCTGAGCATACCCTCCCCTGCCCCCAAACACAGAAATCAGAGAAGTGACTCTTCTTTTTTTGCTCTAAAATGGTGTCTCTTCATACGTTGTAAGAATGATTTAAACCTCATTGACAATGAACAATAGGCAGCTAGAGCAACATTTAGTAATATTTTAATAACAAAATAAATAACTCCCAATGAATTTTAATATATATTGAAACCTCCTGTCTGTGTTTACTAGGGAGGAAGGAAGTTGAGACTTCTCAGAGTTGACTGGTGGCAGGAGCAGGGCTGAGTAGCTGTTGTCACCTGATGCACAAGGGCGAAGGGCCAGGCAAGGGGCTGATGAGGACAAAGACGACAGTGAAAGTCACCTGTGATTTTCTCAATCACATGATAAAAGTCATTTTACTCTGTACATTGATTTGACAATAATTTGAATGCCTGCTATGTACCAGGTACTATTCTAGGTTCTGGGGATTCATTCATTTTAAAAAAGCCAAGAAGTGCCATCCTCATTGAGGGGGAGAGAGAGGGAGCGGGTAGGAGGGGAATAAGAAGACTTAATCAATCAGTTGAGATAAGCACAACAATTTTAAAAAAAGCAGTGTGAGGGGGTTTGCTCTCTGAGATAGGGTGGTCCCAGAAGGCCTCCCTGAAGAAATGACATGCGAATGGAGACCTGACTGAAGTGAGGCAGCAAGCTCTGTGATATCCGAGGGAAGGGAGTTCTAGGCAAAGGGAACAGCAAATGCGAGGACCCTGAGGCAGGAGGATATTTTGAGGAACAGCAAGGAGGTCAGTGTGGCTGGAGCATGGGGAGTCAGGGAGAGAGTAGAAGGATTGAGGGCAGGGAGTGGGGCATGGGTAGGATCACAAAGGCCTTAAAGATTTTGGATTTTCTTCTAAGATTGTTGGGAAGGCCCTGGGTGTCTTGAGCAGGTGCATGACATGAACAAATTTGCATTTAAAAAGTCAACTCTGATTGCTCTGTGGAGAATAGACTGTAAAGGGATAAAAGTGGATGTTTCTCAAGGTTCATTTCTGCTTCTATATAGGTAAATTAAAAACAGTAAAAAATTGTATACAGTAATATATTGAAATTTGGGAAGTGGTATAGAATTCTATGCATTGTAACATGTGAGTTGATTCATGTGACCACTACCACAATCATGATAAACTCCCTCCTGCTATCCCCATAGTAGCATCTTCCTCCCCCTCTAATCCCTGGTGACCACTGACCTGTTCTCTATCACTATAGTTTTGTCTTTCAAACAATGTCATATAAGCAAAATCATACAAGAGGTAATCTTTTGAAGTTGGCTTCTTTTTTTGAGGTCCATTCAGGTTGTTACATATATCAACAGTTCCTTCCTTTTTCTCTGCTGACCAATATTCCATTAAATGGAAATACTGTAGTTTGTTTATGCATTTATTCGTGGATAGGCATTTGGGTTGTTTCCAGCTTTTGGTGATTATGAACAAAGCTCCTGTAAACATTTATATTTAGGTATTTATGTGAACCTAACTTTTCATTTCTCCATTGTCAATACCCATGGGTGTGGTTGCTGGGTCCTATGACATGTGTATGTTCAACTTTTTAGGAACTGTCAAACTATCTTCCAGAGTGTCTATACAATGTGTGTTCGCACTAGCAGTGAATGAGAATTCTAGGTGTGCCATATCTTTGCCAGCACCTGATACTGTCAATATTTTTTATTCTAGCCATCCTAAAGAATGTATTGTGGTATGTATCATAGTTTTAATTTGCATTTCTTGAATGGATAATAGTGTTAAACAACTTTTCATGTGCTTGTTTGACATCTATATATCCTCTTTGGTGAATTGTCTCTTACCCACTTATTGTCTTTTTTCATTTATTAATTGGGTTGTTTTCTTCTGAGTTTTGAGAATTCTTTATATATTCTGTGTACAAGTTCTTTGTTTGACATGTGATTCTCTGTTTTTAGCTTTAACAGTTGCATTTACAGAGCAAAAATTCTTAGTTTTGAGAAAATAAATAATTATTTTCTACAAACTTATGGTCACCATAAGGGATAGTGGGAGTAGCGGGAGAGATAGATTAGCAGTTTGGGATTAACATATATACACTATCATATTAAAATAGATAAACAACAAGGATATACTGTTTACCACAGGGAATTATATTTAATATCTTGTAATAACCTATAATGGAAAAGAATGTGGAAAAGATTTATATATATATATATATAAAATATATATAAATGTGTATATATATAACTGAATCATTTTGCTGTACACCTGAAACTAACACAACATTGTAAATCATACTTCAATTAAAAAGTTAAAAAATACTATAATAATTGTTAAGTAAAATTCATAAAAATTTGAAAAACAAACCAAAAACCACAAACACAATAATTATTTTCTTGTGTGGACAGTGCTTTTAGAATCATGTCTAAGAATGCTGCCTAACCCTAAGTAACAACTCATTTCTCCTAAAAGTTTTATAATTTTATGTTTTACATTTAGTTCTAGAATCCATTTTTGTTGCTGTTGTATTTTTTGTTTATATATTTTTAAATTCTTTTTAAAAAAACACCCTTATTGAGGTATAATTGATAAACAATAACTGGACATATTTAATGTATACAATTTGATGAGGTTAGAGATATGTAGACACTTATGAAACCATTACCACAATTAAGATAATCCATCACCTCCAAAAGTTTCCTCATCCTCCCCACCTTTTCTTAGTGGTAAGAACACTTACGTGACATCTACCCTCTTGACAATTTTTTAAGTGTACACTACTGAATAATTATAGGCACTCTGATGTACAGCAGATCTCTAAAAAGTATTCATCTTGCAAAATTGAAGCTTTATACCTGTTGAACAACAACTCCCTATTTCCCCTTCCCTCCAGGCCCTGGTGACCACCATTCTCTGTTTCTATCAGTTTGACTATTTTTAGATACCTCATATAAGTGGAATCATGCAATATTTGTCCTTCTGTGGCTGGCTTATTTCACTTAGCATAATGTCCTCCAGGTTCATCCATGTTGTCACATATAGCAGGATTTCCTTCTTTTTAAGGCTGAATATTACTCCATTTGTATATGTATATGCCATATTTTCTTTACGCGTTCATCCATTGATGAACATTTAGGTTGTTCCCATATGTTGGCTAGTGTGAATAATGCTGCAATGAATATGTGAGTGTTGATATCTCTTTGAGATCTGACTTCAATTCTGAGAACTACCAAACATTGATGAAAGAAATTAGAGACAAATACATGGAAAGACATTCCATATTCATGGATTAACAGATTTAATATTGTTAAAATATCCATACTACCCAAAGTGATCTACCAATTCAATGGTATTCCCATCAAAATTCCAATAGCGTTTCTCACAGAAATAGAAAAAAAAATTCTAAAATTCACCTGGAACCACAGATGACCACAAATAGTCAAAGCAATATTGAGAAAGAAGAACAAAGCTGGAGGCATTGCAATTCCTGATTTCAAAATATATCACAAGGCCACAGTAATTAAAACAGTATGGTGCTGACGTAAAGATAGATATATAGACCGATGGAACAAAATAGAGAGCCCAGAAGTAACCCACTCATATGCAGTGAACTGGTCTTTAATGAGGGTGCCAAGAATACACAATGGGGAAAGGATAACCTCTTCAACAAATGGTTATCAGAAAATTGGATATACACATGCAAAAGAATAAAATTGTACTCCAGTCTTACACCATACATAAAAATCAACTTAAAATGGATTAAAGACTTAAATGCAAGACCTGAAACTGTAAAATTCCTCAAAGTAAACATAGAGGAATAACTTGTTGCCATTAACCTCAGCAATGATATTTTTGGTTATGACACCAAAAGGACATGCGACACAAGCTAAAATAGATAAGCAGGACAATATCAAATCAAAAGCTTCTGCACAGGCAAGGAAACAATCAAAAGAATGAAACAGCAACCTACTGAATGGGAGAAAATACTTTCGATTCATATATCTAATAAGGGGTTAATATCCAAAATATCAATCTATAAAGAACTCCTAGAACTCAATAGCAAAGTAACAAGTAACCCAATTACAAAATGGGCAAAAGACTTAATAAACATTTCTCCAAAGAAGACATGCAAATGGCCAACAGATATATGAAAAAATGTTCAAAGTCACTAATCTTTTGGGAAATTAAAATCAAAACCACAATGAGATATCATTTTGCACTCGGTAGGATGGCTATAATCGAAAAACAAAAGGTAAGAAGTGTTGGCAAGGATGTGGAGAAATTGGAACCCTTGTACACTGTTGGTGGGAATGTAAAATGCTACAGCTTTTATGGGAAACATTAAGGAGTTTCCTCAAAAGATTAAAACTAGAACTACTGTATGATCCAGCAATCCCACTTTTGGGTATATACCCCAAAAAATTGAAATCAGGATCTCCAAAAGATATACTCCATTTTGAGTTAATTTTTGTATAAGGTGTGAAGTTCATGTCGAGGTTCATTATTTTTATGTATAGATGTTCAATTGTTCCAGTACGTGTTGTTGAAAACACACATTGCTTTTGTGCTTTTGTCAAAAATACATGGTCATAGTTGTGAGTTATTTAGATAAATTTATTTTACTTTTTTTCTCATTCAAATTAACCATTCTCTAAATGTTAGGATATAATTTTTATTTTCTATTAACCTTTCTAGCAAATCCTTGACAAATGTTTTCATTTTTTCCCTTTAGAGAAGGAGCTGTATCTAACATTGGATGCTTTCAATCATGGAGGGTTTGCTAATCACATTTATTAGGGGACTGGTAGACTGAAAATCTAGAAGAAGGATATTATCAGTGGAGGATTAAGATTAGGACTAGCTGTTAGTGCAGCCAAATCTCACACATTAATGTCAAATCACTATGCTTTGGATGTGAATTCACTTTCATCCTTTTTTCATATTAGATGATGCCTAGAACAGGTCTGGGTTTTCCAGCTTTTGACAGGTTGTTAGGAGGTTTGGAGAAAGTCTCTAGGTAAAGGACATAGCGTACCAGCTAGGCAAGTCGGTTAGCTGAACTGAAGTCTTAGTTTCATCAAGGATTCTTGTCTCTGCCTATTTTCATCAGTTAATATGAGTCTCAAAGGAAACAAAGTTTTTTGATAGATATGAAAGTGCTTTAGGAACTGAAATTCTCTCTCTAAATGTAAATAGTGCCACATATTGCAAATATAATCTGGTGATTATGGAGTGCCTTTTCCCTATGAACACAGACTATAAATTAACCAGTTTTCTAAGGCCATGAAACATCATATAAAGCATAAGGGCATGCTCATTTCAGATCTGGCACATTTGGATGTTCTTTACGATGGTACTAATCTTTCTCCCAAGGTTATTCTGGCCTAATATAAAAGTTATTGAAGCAATATTAGAATTACCTGGGAAGTTTTTAAAAAATGAACTTTATTGATGTATGATTTACATGTTATAAACTGCACTGGGGGACCTTTCAAAAAATTCCTGCTCTGGGCCTCCACCTGCAGAGATGCTGATTCAGTTGGCCTAGGGTAGGCCCAGGGCCTCAGGACTTTGTAAATGCTCCCCAGGGATTTCTCATTTGTAGCCTGGGTTGCAAAGCACTGATATAGACAACATCATTATTCACTAAAACCACCTACTCAAGGAAATGGGCATGTTGCTAACAGGTGATAGCGTCTTACTGAAAATGTGTCATTAACCTGGGGAGTTGCCATAATGGAGATCTTCTCTCAAGTATCAGGAACAGATCTTTAGTATGTCTTTTGACATTTATGTCCAAAGAGCATGAAGCAGTGTGGAAGTATTTATTTTTCAGAGACTGTGTCCCACAGAGAATGAGGTGCTGATGCCATGATTTCTTTAGACCAATGGAAAAAGAGGTACTTAGTACTTCAGTGTGGCAGACAACTGTCAAGGCAGTACAGAGATGTGGAGGAGAACCAGTCCTGTTACCATAAATCTGCTTCTCACTTATCCCACTCCATGCCTAAGTGAGCAGAGGCCCGGGAAGCGTTTGGGAAGAGAACTGTTGTTGCTGGCCCAGTAGGGAATAGTGTGTTGAGGCTTATCCCTCTTACCCCGTGGCGAGGATGCTTGTGGAATAAGAGCAGCCCCAGGAGAATCTTTCATAAAGATTTGTGATGCCATGGAAGGGCAGATTGGCACCTCGTTTTCCTGTTGGATATCCTCTAAGCAATATCCAATTGAGGAGTGGAGAGAGAGGGCATGGCTGAGAGAGGGCAGCAACAGAGCAGCCTGGACTCCTACTGATGGTGTAGCAATGAAATGGGGTTGCCCAAGTCAAGTGGAAGCCAGAGAAGAAAGCAGGCCTTGAGACATCTGTCTTCTCCCAAGTTGAGGGGACATCAGGTAGGGTATGAACAGAAAAAGGAGTGGGGTGTGTCCCCAGGCCAGGAAGGTGTTGAACTGGAGCCAGAATTCCCATCCAGGGGAATTACATGCTGGAGAGTCCCCCCAGGGCTCCCCTGGCATCCTCACACATGTGCCCTATATGAGGGCCAGCTTATATTGTACCAGGGTCATTGCAACAAGGCAGTCTCAGCCAGAGAAGCGATGACAACAAAGGAAGATGGCAATGGTGACTAAGAGTCATGTGTTCTTCCTCTTGTTTTCTCACCTCCCCACCTCTCAACATCATAGTAAAGGCTCTGAAAAGGGATGGAGGAGGAGTGGTCCCAGAGGCAGAACATAATTCCCTCTGCTCCAAGGAAAGGGAGGGGCAGCAGGGGTCCTGTCCTCTTTGCTTAAGGTTCTCCAGGTAGGGGGAGCAACTGTCCTGGCTTGCCCAGGATCAAGGGTTTCCCAGAATGAGGGGCTCTCAGTGCTAAAACTGGACAGTTCCAGGTAAATTGGGATGGTTGGTCATCCTACCACCATCCTACCTCAAGAATGGCTTATAACAGGAGTGGGGAAAGTTTTGAGTGAGATTAGCTTTGGAGTTTTAAAATAGACAATTTTTAAAATTGTGAAATACAGCATACATTAAAAAGTATATAAATTGTAATGTACAATTTAAAAAATAAGGAAATGAACACCCATGTACCCAGTATCCAATTTAAGAAGTAGAGCATTATATGTATCTTAGGAGTTCCCTGTATGACCCTCACTGTAGCATTCTTCCACTTTCCATGTCAGAGGTAACCACTATCCTGATTTTTAATCAGTCCTTGATTTACTTATGGTCCAGCCACCTATGTATTATTCTTAAAATGTTTAAATTTGCCTTATTTTGAACTTAATATAATTGAATCATACCATGTATTCATCTATGACTTGTCTCGTTATGTTTTTGAGGTTTCTCTAGGCTTATGGTTTATTCATTTTCAATGCTGTATCAAATTCCCTTTTGTGAATATTTATTATTTTTCTGATGTGCACTTTGTTCCTAGTTTTTTCTAATACAAACAGGGCTGCTACGTACATGTTTTCTGTTGCACATGTACTTTATTGTATATATTTAGAATTAGAATTGCTGCATCATAAGGTATGTACATGTTAGACTTTACTAGACCATCCTAAACCCTTCTCCAATATGGTTGACTAATTTGCACTCCCACCTAGAGTGTGTGACAGTTCCCATTGTATTACATTCTCTCCAACATTTGGTATTTCTGGCTTTCTAATTTTTGTTAATCTGGTGTGAAATGTTATCTCATTATGATTTTAATTTGCATTTCCCAAATTAAGAATGAGTTTAATTTAAATATATTTCATGTTAAAATTTAATATATTGTGTTTTCTGTTTGCTGAAATACTTGTTCATAGTCTTTGCTATTATTATATTTGGTTTTGTCATTTTCTTATTGATTTATGGGAGTTCTTTACGTATTTATGTAGTTCTAATCCTTGTTAGTTATATGGGTTGCAGAGATCTGTGGTGTGGTTTGAGTGTGACTTGTGTTTTCACTCTTTTTGTTGGTGTCTTTCAATGATGGAAACTACAAATCTTGTTACCCAAAATACTTCCATACCCCAAGGTCATAATGATATTTTCTATCTTTGAAAATTTTTGAACATTCTGCATTTCACATTGAATTGTCTTTTAATTCACCTGAAAATGATTTATTTTGTATGTGTGTGGTGTGAGGTAGAGATATGATTTAATTTTTCTAGATATGTAATTAATACATATATATTTTTTCTATATGTAATATATAACATATAATACACATTAATCTATAATACTAATAGATGAGTAATATAATTATCTCAACATCAGTTATTCAGTAGTTCATTGTGTCTATATACCTGCTCTGCTGTAAAATGGACACAGGAGTAGTCCCTTCTTATTAATTAAAGGTTTTTCAAGATTGAATGTTTAAAGCTTTATTGATGAATAAATGACAAATATAATTGTATATATTTAAAGTGTACAACCACGATGATTTGATATACATATACACTGTGGAATGATTACCAAATCAAGGTAATTAACACATCCATCACCTCACAGAGTTAACTCTCTGTGTGTTTTTGTGGTGAAAACGCTTAAGATCTACTCTCCGCAGTATACTGTCAAGTATACAATACCGTATTATTAACTATAGTCACCATGCTGTATGTCAGATCCTCAGAATTTAGTCTTTAGAACTCGAATTTTAAGGTTTTAAAAAATATTTCTAGAACTGCAAGGTAAAACCACCAAAGGAAGGTGATTTCTTGGTGGTATGAGAGATATTTTTAAAGCAGTGATTCACTTTCCTAAGTGGTTATAGGACTATTCAGTTATAAGTGGAATCATCTAATATGTAGCCTTTTGTGTCTGGATTCTTTCGACTAGGATAACTATTTTTTGGTGCATACAAGTTGTAGCGTGTATCAGTAGTTTGCTTCTTTTTTATTACTAATAGCAATTAATATTCCATTTTATGGATATGAAATGTTTTGTTTATTCATTCCCCATCAGATGGACATTTGGGTTGTTTGTAGTTTTTGGTTGCTATAAATAATGCTGCTATAAACACTTGCATTCATGTCTCTGAGTGGACATATGTTTTCATTTCTTGGGCTACCCATGAGTGAATTGCTGGCCCAAGTATATTTATATGTTTAACTTTTAAAGATGCTATTAAACTGTTTTCCAAAGTAGTCACACAATTTCCCATTCCCATCAACAATGTATGAGGGTTTCAGGTTCTCCACATACTCAGCCAGCACTTGGTATTTTTAGTCATTTGGATTATAGCCATTCTTGTGGATGTGTATAATGTTTTATGGTGGCTTTAAATAATACTTCCCTGATGACCAATGATGTAAAACATCTTTTCATGTGCTTCTTACTATTTGTATATCTTATTTGATGACATTTTTATTAAAATATTTGCCCATTTATTGTTATTCTTTTATTGAATTTTAAAGTGTTCTTTTTATATTCTAGATACAAATCCTTATCAGATATAAGGTTAACAAATATTTTCTCCTAATCTGTGCCTTGACTTCATTTTCTTAATGGTATATTTTGAAAAGCCAAAATTTTACTTAGTTTACTTAATAAGTTTGTATGTTTGTGTTTTAAACCAGACAATACAAGTATTATACATATTGCTTATACAAAGTTATGTTTCTTAAAATAATTAAGAGAAAAATATATTCATACTGTTTTATATTTAACTAAACACCATTTTCAGTATTCTTTATTTTGTCCAGTATATTCAAGTTAATGCTATTTCTTTCAGCCTGAAGGGACATTCTGTAGGTTTTCTTATAAGTTAGGTAAACTAGCAGCAAATTCTTTCTGTTTTTAACCTGTGAATATATTCATTTTACTTTCAGTTTTGAAATGATAGTTTTCCTGAATATAGTTATCGGTTGACAGTTTTGGTTTTTGTTTTTTTCTTTCAGCACTTTGAATATTTCTTCTATGGCCATCTGGTCTCCATGTTTGCAAAGAGAAGTCAGCTGTTAACCACGTGGTTGTTTTCCGGTATGTGATGAGTCATTTTCATCTTGCTGCTTTCTTTCTTTGAATTTTATCAGTTTAATATGTTTTAGCTAGGTATGGATCTCTTTATATTTGTCCTTTTTGGAAGTCACTGAACTTTATGAATCTGTAGAAAACATTTTTTTTTAAAAAACAAATTATTGCTTTCAGCAAATTTTTTGTCCACTATTTATTCAAATATTTTTTTGGCTCTTCTCTCTCTTTTTCTTTCTCCTTCTGGGATTTCCATTACATGTATGTTGGTATGCTTGATGTTATCCTATTAAGTTTTTGTTCATTCTTTTTAATCTTACTTTCTCTCTTTTTCTCAAACTATGTTATTTCCATTGATCTAGCTTCAAGTTCCTTGATTCTTTTGCCATCTTAAATCTGCTGTTGTGTCCATCTAGTAAAATTTTTATTTTAGTTATTGTGCTTCCTTATATATAAGATTCTTTAATTCTTTGAGTGTGTTTGTAATGACCACATTGACATCTTTGTCTGCTAAGTCCAACATCATTGTTGATTCTTATGGACTGCTTTTTTTTTCTTTGTATGTGGTCACAATGTCCTGTTTCTCTGCATGATTCCTTTTTTCTTGTTGTTATTAAAAACTGGACATTGTAGCAACTCTGGATTTTAATTTTTTTCCTATGGTTTTTGTTATTGTTGTTAGTAATGTGTTTGGACTTACATTGTGTCAATCTGTTTCCCATGTGGTGTATGGCTATTGATATTTCTGCCTAGTTTGTGTTATTACTATTTTTTGCAGTGTTAAGTTTGCTACTTTACTTTGACTTTTAAAAATAACAACTTAATTGGAATATAAGTCACATACCATACAACTCACTTATTTAAAGTGTACAAGTAAATAATTTTTAGTATAGTCACAGAGTTGTGCAACCATAACCACAATTAATTTTAGAACACTTCATCACCTCTAAAAGAAACTCTGTATATACGATCAGTCACTCCCCATTTTCTCTTAACCTTCCCTGTCCACTAGTCCTAGGCAGCCACTAATCTACTTTCTGTCTCTATAGATTTAGATATCCTAGAAAATTCAAATAAATGAAATTATATAATATATGGTTTTTTTGTGACTGGCTTCTTCCACTTAGAATAATGTTTTCAAGATTCATGTATATTATAGCAAGTATTGGTAATTAACTCCTTTTGATTGCCAGATAATATTCTGTTATAGATATACCACATTTTATTTAACTATCAGTGTCATCAGTGGACAGACATTTAGGTTGTTTCCCCTTTTTAGCTCTTACAAATAATGCTGCTATGAACATTTGTGTACAAGTTTTTGTGTGTACTTATGTTTTTATTTCTCTTGGATATGTACCTAGGAGTGGAATTTCTGGGTTATATGATAACTATGTTTAATGTCTTGAGAAATTGCCAGACTGTTTTCCAAAGCAGTTACCCCATTTTATAATTATACTAGTAGTGTACGAAGATTCCAGTTTCTCCACATTCTCACTAACACTTGTTATTATCTGCTCTTTTATTATAATAATGCTAGTGGATAGCTTGTGTTGTTCTTATTTTTATAGCCTGACTTCCTACAGGTCATGTCAGTGTTTACATAGCTTAATGATAAGTCAATGATTTGGACATAGATTTTGCTCAGACACCTCAAATCTGATAAATCTTTTACCCTCTGGTGATGGGTCTGGTTGGATATAGGTTGGGGAGTTCATTTAGTGTTCAGCCACTTATCAAGTCTGTCTTGGTTTTTATTTTATCCTTGGCTCTTTTGGAGTTCCCCTGTGTATGCACATATTTTCACAGTGATCCAGAAATTCACAGAGAGCATGTCTAGTCCTCCTATCGCTCTCTCATTTCCAGGACCTTCCCACTAAATTTCTGGTGGTCCATCATTCACCCCAACTAAAACCAATTACTCAGGCTACAGATCTGTAGATTTTCTGTTTCCTACCAAGTGTGATACTTCTAGTGTCAATGTTTTTAGCAGGGCTTTTCATCACCGATCCCAAATCAGATCCTTTCTTTATGGCAGCAAACTGGCTGGTTTTCATGCTCAGCCCCACCCTGGTAAAACTTTCATTCTCAGTTAGTGAGGTAGGGGGTGGGGGGTGGGAGCAGTCCCAGCTGTGAAGGCCTCAGATTGACACTGTTCTTACCCACATTTCTAGCAGTTTTTTATGAATAAACATTTCATCATTTGTTGTTTGCTTTTAGTCAATTTCCAGAGTCCTGCTATAGCCGATTTAGACAAATTTGCCATGTTATACTTATTTCTTTGGGGGTGGAATTCACTGAACTCTATGACTCCTGCTTCTATAACTTTTTAAACGTTTGTTATACTGCTCCATTCTACCTTATTAGGTAGCTCTCATTAATTATGAGACTTTATTTTTTCTAATGTAAGTATTTACTGGGATGCATATTCCCCTCATGTTTTAATACATGACATTTATATTATCATTCAGTATAAACATATTCTAATATCCATTATGATTTTTTTCTCATTTCCTCACTGCTTAGAAAGTATTCCTATGTTTTCTTTCTAACATCTCCTTGTTATTGATTTGTAACTTAATTCCATTGGTGAAGTACATAGTCAAATTTTGGAATGTTCCATATATACTTGAAAAATAAAGGTTTACTCTCCAAATGTAGTGTCTAATATTCTGTATATGTTCATCATCATCAAACTTGTCAATTATACTGTTTAAATCACCTATACCCTTCCTGATTATATTTTTCTTCTTTGATAAAAAAGAGAAAAGTCTGTAAAAAATCCCCCACTGTGATTTCCCTTAGTATTTTTATCAGTTTTTGTTATTATCTACTGTAAGACCATGTTATTAGGTTTGCATGAGTAAACTGAGCATTTTATTATTATGTAGTAACCATCTTTAATTCTGGTTTTATATTTTGTCTTAAAGTCTGTTTTTTGTGTTATTAGTATAGCTACATCATTTTTTGGTTAATATTTGCCTGGTATATTGTTATGAGTTTTCTATTTGATTATTATGCTTTTTCTTCTTTTTCTTTACACATTCTTTTGGAATTTTTTTTCTCATTCTGTCTAATCTCTGTTTGCTGTTTGAAATGTATGTAGTCCATGTGTATTCTTTTAGAAGCTATCCTAGCTATTTTATTTATTTATTTATTTTTGGCGGTACGCGGGCCTCTCACTGCTGTGGCCTCTCCCGTTGCGGAGCACAGACTCCAGACGCGCAGGCTCAGCGGCCACGGCTCACGGGCCCAGCCGCTCCGCGGCATGTGGGATCTTCCCGGACCGGGGCACGAACCCGCGTCCCCTGCATCAGCAGGCGTACTCTCAACCACTGAGCCACCAGGGAAGCCCTATCCTAGCTATTTTAAATCACATATGTATCATAGTTAACTTAATCTGAAATTAATAAACATTGTTACTATCCTTCTGAATAATACCAGGACATTAGGTCATTCTGAAGTTCTTAGCTTTAATGCTGTTACACGACCCACAGTCCCACACATCCCTTAAATCCCGGATTTAAATTCTGTGTTCTGCCTCATTCTAAAGATCTTTGAAGAGTAGATTGGATTTGCAGTGTTCTCACTTCTTTACAGCAGTTTCAACAATTGGAATAGAAATGGTGAACTTTAAAAGGGATGAGGATAATCCCATTCTGATCTCCCCACTACTGATATTCAGCTACAAGGGGAAAAATATTACTTTGCTCAGTTCTACTGTGTTTATTAACTTGCCTTTCCCATTTGCTTACTCCCATTTCCCCCTATCTGTCTTTCTTTCCTCTCTCTGTGGAAGCTCTCTGTATTTCTTTGACTTTTTAATGATACAGATTGATAGGGGTTCTTTTATTTATTTATTTTTTTGCGGTACGCGGGCCTCTCACTGTTGTGGCCTCTCCCGTTGCGGAGCACACGCTCCGGACGCTCAGGCTCAGTGGCCATGGCTCACGGGCCCAGCCGCTCCGCGGCATGTGGGATCTTCCCGGAGCGGGGCACGAACCCGCGTCCCCTGCATTGGCAGGCGGACTCTCAACCCCTGCGCCACCAGGGAAGCCCTATAGGGGTTCTTCAGTGGGCTGTCAAATATATTTGCTTTCTCAAGATCTGAAACGTTTCAAAGTACTTGCTACACAGCGCAAATACTGCTTCTGTCCTTATAAGGATGATGATAATAAAAATGATACTTTCAATCTTTGTTTTGCTTTTCCTCGGAAGTGTTTCTCATGCTAATTATTTCAGGTTATTTGAACTATCTAGGTCTCCTTAACAGAGTGACACATAAACGTGATGTTGAAATGCACATTGAAAGTAAACAAAGACTTGATTTCCGACTTATTGCTGTCCCCCTACACCCTCCACCGCACCAGCATTTACTGATTACAGTTCTCATCTACATCTGAACATATCATGGCTTTCTGTCTCGAGGGCACTCCCAGCTCTTGAATTCTCTCTCCAAATGCTTCCATAAAAATTACATTTTGAGGCATTCATGCTAAACATCAAAGACGTTCACCCACTCCAGCTGTCACTAAAAAGCATTCACCAACAATGCTTTCACCAACAATGCTTTTAAATGCCAGTCAAGGCATGAAAGAACAAAGTGTAAGGCATTTTTCTGGGACTCATAATGATAAAAGTTAAAGCATCCTTTTGATATTCATCAAGGATGTAACACGAGGTAGAGTTTTACATGCAAATGAGAAAGGTGCTTAGAAAAACAAACTGTGCTTTGGAGCCAGCTTTTGAAACGAAGGAAGTTGGAGGCAAAGAAAGTTTTTAGAAAATTACTTTAGAATTTGTGAATTTTTACCAATACATAAAGAGATGAAAGCTGTGCACATCCTGTGATTAAATCAAGGCTCAAGGGCTCATAGTTTGAGCTGGTTTGGAAAGTATGATCTGAATTTAGAGATGTGATCACCATCACCTGTTTTCCCTCTTCTCTTCCTTCCTCCTTATGCTCTTTAAAACTCCCTTCATCACAATAACTGTTTGTGTTGATTGAATCTGGTTACTCAAAAAGGAGAGTGAGGGGCTTCCCTGGTGGCGCAGTGGTTGCGCGTCCGCCTGCCGATGCAGGGGAACCGGGTCCCCGCCCGGGTCTGGGGGGATCCCACATGCCGCGGAGCGGCTGGGCCCGTGAGCCATGGCCGCTGGGCCTGCGCGTCCGGAGCCTGTGCTCCGCAACGGGAGGGGCCACAGCAGAGGAAGGCCCGCATACCACAAAAAAAAAAAAAAAAAAAGAGGAGAGTGACATGTCTTGTGCATTCAAGACAAGATCCACATCTTTGTGGGCAAGGATGTTGCTAGAAGGTTATATATGACTGTAGAGGCCCTTGGCATCATCAGCAATTAATAATGACAACAACACAACAACAACAACAAGTATGCATATAGCACTTGCTCTGTGTGAGGCACAGTATTAAGTATTTTATATATATATTATTTTATCCTTAGCACAACTCTGTATTACTGATGGGGAAACTGAGTAACAGAGAGGTTATGTTACTTGCCTGTAGTTGTTGAGTAGCAGACTCAGGAAGTAAAAGTGGATGATCTGACTCTCAGGGTTCAGGCTCTCACTCTCTATTTTACACTGCCTACAGATTTTTTTAGAAAAGGTTATTATGGAATGGCAACTGAAAAAATGCCTAATGTGAGAGTTGTGAGTTAAGTTGTATTGGGACAAAATGAAGACTATAGCCTGCGAGACAGCGTCTCTGATAGCTCTGAGGAGCTGCTCCAAAGAGGTAGGGGGGAAGGTCAGTATTATATATGATTTTAGTGAAGGGGGGACATGCAGTCAGGCACACATTTTGGCAGAGGCTTGATGATAGTCATGAGGAGCAGATCTTACCATTGATGATTTTAGTGCTTTTCTAGATATGAGGAGATACAAGAACTTGGGCTCCTAAAATCTTCTCCTGAAAATATCTAACTATTTGAAGGCCTGTTCTGCCAGTTTTTCCCAGAACACAGATTGCCTTATTCCTGATCTCCACCCTGAACTCCTTTCAGGGTGTGTTGAAGGTCAGTGGCTGCAGTGACTAGTGACTTAATCCTTGTAGAGGCAGATGGCAAGTGCCAGTTTTTAGATGGCAGGAAGGTGCCATAGTCTGTCTGAGACTGAGAATTTGGCAGTGTCAAAAGGTCTGCCACCCCAAATTAGGGTGTCATTCCTTCATCCCACACTGCTACAAGCTCCCCTCACCCACATTCATCTTCTCAGTCTCTGAATTCTAGAAGTACTTTCTGCTTTCCTTAAATATTGGTGGAATAGAATCTATTTGAATAATCTGTTTTTTGTTTAACTGTATTTTGGACCTGCTTTATCTTTCTACTTAGAGTATAACATATGGAGGCCAGAGTCTATGTCTTATATTTTTATATTGTCACCAATCTCTAGCACAGTCCTTTTGCCTAGGAACTATTTATGTGCTGTATTGGTAGATAAATGAGAGTAGTAATTAAAGAACTAAGATGAAAAGATTGTCTGAATACCTAGAAGAGAAGAATTCAACCTAAAAAGGGGGTGGGGATGGGAAAGGAAAAGAAATGCAAAGAAAACAAAGAAAGAAGCTACCAAGTTCCAAGCAGGAGTATTTCAGACTAGGGAAATGGCAGGATGAATTAACCTGACAGTCAGAATTCTTTCTAATGGAAGGAGAGACAAAGCTGAACTTGGGTTTTCTCTGTGATTATATTTCCTCTTGTGTATATATTGTGCCCACATATCTCCTCATCCCTACAATAAAGTCATTTTTTCTATATTCAGAAAGACCAGCCTGACAGTGTATTGCTGTCATAAATGGTCACCATGAAGATGAAGAGAAGGATCTATAAGAAGATGGCTACATTCTAAGGTCAAAGTCACAAGGAAAATCCAAAGCTATTAGAAATAGCAGCCAAATTAGGCAATTTTCTAAGCTTGTGTGTTTTGTTCCAAGAAAATTCCTCCACAAAACCTGAAATCATGACAGGGGGTATCCTGGCAACATTAGCAGACAGCAAAACTCATTACCTTATATTGATACTTTTATCATTGTATCAGACTAAAATGGAAGCTTGTTGTTTTTTTTTTAATTAATTAATTTATTTTTGGCTGTGTTGGGTCCTCATTTCTGTGCGAGGGCTTTCTCTTGTTGTGGCAAGCGGGGGCCACTCTTCATCGCGGTGCGTGGGCCTCTCACTGTCGCGGCCTCTCTTGTTGCGGGGCACAGGCTCCAGACGTGCAGGCTGAGTAATTGTGGCTCACGGACCCAGTTGCTCTGCGGCATGTGGGATCTTCCCAGACCAGGGCGTGAACCCGCGTCCCCTGCATTGGCAGGCAGATTCTCAACCACTGCGCCACCAGGGAAGCCCTGGAAGCTTATTTTAATAAGAAGGATGAAAAATTTGAAAACATCTGAAAGTTCCAAGTCAAGTTTGGAGGAATGATGAAAACTTGGTCAAACATAGAGTTATAAGATTTTGCAGAGGCTATGGAAGATTTTAATTTGATGTACATTTCTGTGCTATTAATTGTAATACATTTAATTGAATGAAACATCTGTTTTTTAGTTTTAGTCTAATATTCTTCCATAAGTTACATTTACAGGCAGTATTAAGGAGTTTGCTTTTTCTCTAATAATACTGTGTTTCTCTCTCCAGACTTCCCATTCAATTTTGCTATTTTTCTATTTCTGAAGTAAGCCATTTTAAGCAAGGCTCCTTTCTTCTGGGAGACAGTTGTTCCAAGAAAACCACAATTAATTCACTAATTTCCTTCATAGTCTAATTAGCAATGGTTATCAGATTAATCTGAAATTACCTGGAAAGAGTTCATGGAATAGTTTTAACAAACATGAACTTTCAGCAAAGTAAAATTTTCCTTTGAATATTTAAAACTCACTTATCATATGAAGATTCTAATTGCAGCTCTTAACGTTGCTGCTTATAATGGCTCAAAAATCTAACTCAAAGTTTTTCTTCTTTATGAGACACTTTATGAAAATGTTTCTTTGAAACCAGTTCACTGCAGCCGTAACCAGTGAACTTGTGTGTTCTGGCCTGTTTGGCAGAACTACGTCGATGCACATGTAGATGCTGAGGCTGACCTTGCTTCACGGGCTTTAAGGTCATTTGCATCATTCCCCTTCCTCTGCTTTCATACACGCTGCACAATTTTCAGATTATGTTTGGCTTCCCAAATAGATTTTCAAAGAGAATGTACTCATTGATGAGTGACCCTGGGTATTGAGTCCACTTTTTCTCGTTGGCATTTTGGTGAATGCAACAGTCTTTTCTGAGTTTGGTTAACATAAAAGAATGGTGTTAGTCCCTTCAAAAATGATGAACTCTGGGTACAGTGACCAAATAATTTTAGACTATAAAAACTGGACTTCACCAAGGAAATGCCACTCTGCTGAGGTCTCCCTAAGGGACCAGCTCATTACAGCAGGTAGCATATTGCCCTCAGGCTGTGTAAATGCTCCACGGATGTGGTTTGCTGCCATGTGTTGAAAGATTGGCTTCCTCACACAACTGGGGTGTCTTACTTGACTCTCTCTCTTCCTGGTCAGCCAGATTGTGGAGGGGGGAGGGTCTTCTTATTCGGCTACTTCCTTCCCGGGAAATGAAGAGCAGAAGATGGTCTTGGTCCAGCTTCATGGAAGGATTCCACCATCCTATACAGCTTTCCCTTTTGCCTTTTTCCAATCTTATTTTTCAGAGATGAGCCACATACTGTCTACATGTTAACCCTGCAATGCTGCAATATTACCTTAATAGTTTATGTAATATCACAAAAGAGAGACATGAATTACCTGTTGTAATTTGTTAGGTACAGAATGACATATATAAAGTTTCTACTTAAGGAAATACTGATCACTCATTAGTCATTTCCCATGCCTAAACATGGATCCTTTATTCATGAGGTCTTATGAATATATTCCCTCCTTTCCGTTTCTAATGATACCTCATATTCCAGGTCCTCACTGGCTTTTGGACTATTGCAGTAGTCATCATATTATTTTTTAAAATTCCTTTTGTGCTACATGGGTATTGTCATGAGCTTTGGCCTGGGAACCAGGAGATACAGGCCATGAATAAATGTGCTTATGAATAAGTCAGTCACCTACCCAGATCTCAGTTATTTTTAACATAAAAGAATGGAAGCCCTTGCTGCACCCAAGGGAATTACTCTGTCAATACTCTAGCCCTCACCTTTGCCCTAAAGTCTCCAGTGGCTCTTAATTCTTTACAGAAGGAACTTCAGGATCTTAGGCCTTTATATTCTGGGCAAACCTAATTTAAAATATGTCTCCCCTATTTGATCTCATTTTACTGATGGTTTTGCACACACGGGTTGCGTGAATGGCTCTCCCTCTGCTCCTACAGCTCCTCCCACCTCTTGCCTCCTCTGTGCTTAACTGAGTCCTACTCTTCCTTTAACATCTGAATCAGGCTCTGTAGCTATAACACGGTCCCTAAGCATCTTCCAGCACCCAGAGTGATGTGCCTTTCTTGAGTTCCCATTTGGCCTATACGTGTGTTCCTGAAAAATCATACACTAAAAGTACCAGAACTCATGGGGAAAATTGGTTAGGAGCAGATTATTCAAAACCTATGCAACTTGTGACCAAAGCACTGATGAAAACAAGAATAATCCTTTTATACATTTTAGGATAGTTTCAAAAGACTTTAAAATTCCTGAAAAATGAAAAATACTACAGTGAATTTAGGGCTTTAAAAAAGGCACTTTGATGACGGGAGGAAAGATAGAATGCGAGATCAAGGCTGCTGAGTTAGGGAGATGAGCAAAATGTATGAAGATCTGGGAGGACCTGCAATAACTCTTCCAAGACAGAGTACATGACTGAACTGAGCCAGGAGGAAGGACATGGACCATGTGTACAGTAGCTTGCTGTACTCGGCTGTGCTAGTGTTGCGTGAGTTCAGCTGCTGATACTGGCTGGCACAAATTGGTAATGTGCGAAAACAATCATATATAAACCAGTATAACCTCTGTGTTATCCTGATATCTCTCCTTCATTTACTCATCCCTTATAAGCTAGTTGGCATTATGGTAACATACTGTAGCAACAAAAGTTATTCTTTTTCTTGGTTTTAGGTATTTTATGTGTCACCAGCAGATAATTTATTTTAATAATGATGAACCAGGGCTCAGGCACAGGAATTCAGGATTTCACTGGGTGCTCAGCTTGCTAATTTGTCTTCTTTACAAACCATTTCTGAAAACAATTACTTTTAGGGTGGAAATCTCCTTTACTCTCTTGCAAGTTCCTTGAAGAGTACTGTGACTGAGAACTGTTTGGATTCCCTGACTCACTGTGTTTTGACCTAGAAGGTGCTCAATATGTTCTTGATTATTGACTGATTAACCAACACACACACGCACGTGCACACATGTATGATTAGAAATAAATATTTAAGCCTTACTTCTCTAACACAGTTGTCTTTAAACCTTCATTATAAATATTTCTTTTATCAGTCATGAATAAAATTATGGAAGTAAATAAACAAGGTTTGCATTTAGTAAATGTGGAAAGAAAAACTATAAATTATCCGTATATTGAATTTGTTATTGTTCTGGTTAGAAATTAAATGTGCTCCTGAAGGAAACTGTCCATGGTATATCAGCACCTCTTCTGCCGTTGTGGATCTGTAAGAAAAAAAATTCTAAGCATTTGCACAATTCTGTCCTAAGAAAATTAGAAGTGTCGATCGCAAAGGAATGAAGTAGCAGCTATTTAGAACAGAGTGTCTCTCCTCCACATATGCGTGCAGGATCCGGCATGCTTCCTGTGCTTAATAGGCATATGGCCTTTGTGTGGGTAACTCTTCAATGAATGTGTGATGGTGCCATCATGTGCTTCGCATACGGGGTAAAATCCTTTACTGAAAGCTTTTGTGCGTGGCTAATGAACGTGTTGCTAAAACTGCACTATGCCGAAAATAATCAGAATAAGAAAATATGTTTCCTCTGTCCATTTTCCAACTGAATGCTGAAAAAGTGGTCCCTCAGTGTCCCTCACACACTGTGTATAATGCAACATCTTCTAAATTGAGAGAAAGGAGAAAACAGAACACATTCTTTTAGAATCTGGGCATTTTGTTGGTGTTCCTCAGAAGCTACTTTGGTGAAAGAGAATTTGATGTCAGGGCGGGTGAAATTATTAGCTTGTCCCTCAGGGAAAGGGATACTGCTGTAGGAAACAGATGAAAGTTACTGTATGAGGCACAGGCTGCCAAGGAGGCACCTCTGATGAGCCAGGGTACTAATAAAAAGTGACACATTCTTCTAAAATGGGACTCACGGTAAAGGGGAGCAACTGACGAGAGGTATATTTCCGGGAATACTTTGGGTTATGGAGCATGGAACCTCAGGGTTCCAAATGGTCACTTGGTTTCACTGTGGCAATTAGCTACCAGCAGCCAGCATCTTTTATCTGCTAGATGTGACTAAAAATTTGACACTAATTATAATGAATGACAAATATACTGAAAGTTGGAGTCCAAGGCTGAGTGCTTGAGGACCTGGTAGTTATTAATGTTATTAGCTATTCTCAGAAGATTTAATTTCAAACCTATTAATTCTGCGGTCATTTCTCCTCTTTTAAAAATACTAGGAGAGTGATTTGTTTTATAGGGCTCTTTTTCTCTTGTGCTTTCTAAATCTTAGGAAGTATTATCTCTTTAGATTGGCAAGCATGTGACATGAGTCAGTGTAGCTTCTGTTCCAAGTACCTGTTGGTGTTTGGGGGCAGCACAGAAAAACAGTGACTCAGCATTCACTGTGCATCAGAATCACTTGGAAAGACTTAAAAAATACAGATCTTGGGCTTCCCTGGTGGCGCAGTGGTTGAAAGTCCGTCAGCCGATGCAGGAGACACGGGTTCGTGACCCAGTCCGGGAAGATCCCACATGCCGCGGAGCGGCTGGGCCCGTGAGCCATGGCCGCTGAGCCTGCGCGTCCGGAGCCTGTGCTCCGCAACGGGAGAGGCCACAACAGTGAGAGGCCCGCGTACCGCAAAAAAAAAAAAAAAAAAAATACAGATCTTCAGGGCTTACCCTCAAAGATTCTGAAACAATTGGTCTGTAATGGGCCTGGGCAGCTGTATTGTTAAAAGCTCTTGACATTCTAAGATGCAGCTAGGACTGAGGACAAATTGATTTAAACGACACATGTGAAGGTCATTTGTTAAAAGGACAGTGCCTGCTACAAGTAGTTGTTCAATTAATGATAGTGATGCTGGAGGAAGCGGAGGAAGATGATAAGAAAGAAGTACCAGTCTGCCTGACAATACCGTGAGGCACAACATCCTCTTAGGCAAGGATGACATTACCCCTGCTTTCTGTCAGCTTATTCTTCTTAAAAATTGACTTCCCTTGTCCACCTAGTTGCAAATAGGTTCATCTATGTTTCTTGGGTTTTAAGTCCCTATTCATTCTAAGGTACATCATCAAATTGGTAGTAGCTCTTTGAGTGAAAGGTCCAATTAAATTTGCCTCTCACTACAAATCACATTCTGATTTCAGAAAGAGTAACATGTGGGAAAAGAGTCTTGTAAAAATGAGAAAATAGCCGTTTGACTTTCCTTTCCTATTCAAGTCTGAAGCATCATCACCTAGTAAAATTAGTCTAATTAATGTTGGGAGTCTCCAGGAAAGTATTTCTGTTTACAAGCAGCTTAATTAAATCACCTTATTCAGGGGAAAAAATTGATTTCCTCTCTCTGCATTTCAGTAAAGTCCAAATCAGTCATCTCTAAGAAGTACCTTTTTCCAACTTCAAATATTGTGCATTAAGTTGTCAAAATGTTTTTGTCAGTAACCTTCCACCACCCTTAATGTGGAAAGTAATGTGGAAAGCTAGTACATATGTGAGCACAAGCTACTAAAGACACATAAAAATAAAACAAGCAGACTAAACTGTTGAATTAGTTAGAAGTGTTCTTAAAGTACAACTAATCTACTGAGAAAAAGATGTTACATGTCACGTACAGATTGAATTATATACTAGCTCACCAGATTAACAAAGTTCATTTATCTGATATGAAAACATAAGTTACATTTCAAATCTTGAAAGGTCTCATAATTTAGTGGTACTTTTTGATATAAAATTTCTCTTTCTCTTTCCCTCTCCCTCTCCCTCTCCTGTGGTGGAAATAATTGTGACCTCCATAGGATGTAAAATAACTCAGAAGCAAATACTGTATCTGTGAAAGGTATCATCTTATAAAATGAATTTTCATTAACCATTTGATATTTTTCCTTCCCTGGAATAATCCCCTTTTACAGTTGTTCTTGTGTTTCACATATTATAATATTAGAAAAGTGACAGCTACTGGACTATCTTTTTTTGAACTGTGTAGACAGACAAAATAAAGCCATCTGTCTCTTCAGCACCAGATAACTAGGTAAGGTATATATTCTATCTCTGATAGTACAAAGAAGGCAAAGAGAATTTTAATACTTTTTTTTTGAAACACTAATTTTCTAGACACGCTCTTGTGTATTTGCTCTTAAGCAATCTCACCCCTACTGTAAATATAAAATCAGAATATCTAATAAACAACATCAAGTTACATACTTTTTAAGTTTATGCTGTACCCTATCATCTCCATGTTATTATTCTTGAAGGGCACTGAAATTTAAGAGACTTGAACATTTGATGTAAGCTTTTATCATGAGTACTACAATTGAGGAAAGCAAAAAGAAAAGATGGTATCTATAAATTTTCTGCAAGCTACCTATTCTGAGAGCATCGCCCCTGCCCTAGTTTTATTAACATATAATTGAGGTATAATATTGTATAAGTTTAAGATGTACATGTTGATTTCATACATTTGTATATTGCAAAATGACTGCTACCATAGTGCTAGCTAACACCTCTAACACATCACATAGTTTCCATTTCTTTTGTGTGGTGAGAACATTTAAGATCTACTCCCTTAGCAACTTTCAAATATATAACACAGTATTATTAACTATAATCACCATGCTCTACATTAGATCTCCACAGCTTATTCGTTTTATAACTGGAAGTTTGTACCCTTTGACCAACGTCTCCCCATTTCTCCCCACCCCAGCCCCTGGTAACCATTTTTGTACTCTGTTTTTGTGAATTCAGCTTTTTTAGATTCTACATGTAAATGGTAGCATACAGTGTTGTTTTTGTCTGGCTTATTTCACTTAGCATAGTGCCCTCAGGTCTATCCGTGTTGTTGCAAATGGCAGAATTTCCTTTTTCTCATGGCTGAATAATATTCCATTGTACATATATACCACATCCTCTTTATCCATTCATTCATTGACAGATGCTTAGGTTATTTCCACATTTTGGCTATTGTGAATAACGCTGCAGTGAACATTGGAGTGCAGATATCTTTTCAAGATCCTGTTTTCACTTCCTTTGGATGTGTACTCAGAAGTGGAATTGCTGGATCATATGATACCTCTATTTTTTACTTTTTGAGGAACCTGCATACTGTTTTCCATAGTCACTGCCCAAGTTTATATTCCCAAAAAGAATGGACAGGGATTCTTTTTCTCCACATCCTCACCAACACTTGTTATCTCCTGTCTTTTTGTTAGTAGACATTCTGATAGGTGTGAGGTGATGTCACACTGTGGTTTTAATTTGCATTTTTCTTATGATTAATGACGTTGAACACCTTTTCATATACCTGTTGGCCTCTGTATGTCTTCTTTAAAAAATGTCTATTCAGATACTCTGCCCATTTATTAATTAGATTGTTTGTTTTTGCTATTGAGTTATATGAGTTTTTTATCCAGGCATGTCTTCTTGGAGGTATTGTGAGTTTGGTTCCAGACCACCACAATACAGCAAATATCACAATAAAGTGAGTTACATGAATTTTTTCGTTTCTCAGTGCATACGAAAGTTATGTTTACACTATACTATAGTCTATTAAGTGTGCAGTAGCATTATATCTAAAAAAAGTACATATTTTAATTAAAAATACTTTCTTGCTAAAAATGCAAACCATTATCTGAGCCTTCAGTGAGTCATAATCTATTTTGCAATATAACATCAAAGATCACTAATCACAGATCATCACAACAAATATAATAATAATGAAAAAGTTTGAAATGTTGCAAGAATTACCAAAATGTGACACAGAGACATGAAGTGAGCAAATGCTGTTGGAAAAATGGCAATGATAATCTTGCTCAGTGCAGTGTTGTCAGAAACTTTTAATTTGTAAAAAAAAACAAAAAACAAAAGCAATACCTGCAAAGCACAATAAAGAGAAGCACTATAAACAAGGTATGCTTGAATATGTAGGGTATTAGATCCTGCATGCTGCAACTAAGACCTGAGGCAGCCAAAATAAATACTAAATAAATAAATAAATATTTTAAAAATTGTAAATCCCATTCAGTAGGTTGCCTTTTCATTTTGTTGATGGTTTCCTTTGCTGTGCAGAGACATTTTAGTGTTATGTAGTCCTACTTGTTTACTTTTGCTTTTTTGCCTTTGCTTTTGGTGTCAGATCCCAAAAAAAATCATCAAGACTGATGTCAAGGAGTTTACCGCCTATGTTTTCTTTTAGGAGTTTTATGGTTTCAGGTCTTATGTTCAAGTCTTTAGTTCACTTTGAATTGATTTTTGTGTGTAGTGTACGATAGTGTTTGAGATGCATTCATTTGCATGTGGCAGTTCAGTTTTCCCAACACCATTTGTTGAAGAGGCTGTCTTTTCCCCACTGTATATTCTTGGATCCTTTAACATAAATTAATTGATCATATATGCACGGGTTTATTTCTTGGCTCTCTGTTCCATTGATCTGTGTGTCTGTTTTTATGCCAATGCCATACTGTTTTGATTGCTATAGCTTTGTAATATAGTTTGAAATCAGGAAGCATGATGCCTTCAGCACTGTTATACTTTCTCAAGATTCTTTTAGCTATTCTGGGTCTTTTGTGATTCTATTCAAATTTTAGGATTGTTCGATTTCTGTTGAAAATGCTGTTGGAATTTTGATAGGGTTTGCATTGAATCAATAGATGACTTTAGGTAGTATGGATATTTTTTTTTGTGTGTGGTATGCGGGCCTCCCTCTGTTGTGGCCTCTCCCGTCGCGGAGCACAGGCTCCGGACGAGCAGGCCCAGCGGCCATGGCTCACGGGCCCAGCCGCTCCGCGGCATGTGGGATCCTCCCAGACCGGGGCGCGAACCCGGTTCCCCTGCATCGGCAGGCGGACGCGCAACCACTGCGCCACCAGGGAAGCCCAGTATGGATATTTTAACAATATTAATTCTTCCACTTCATGAGCGTGGAATATATTTTCATTTGTCAGTGTCTTCTTCAATTTTGTTTATCATTTTCCTAGAGTTTTAAGTGTACAAGTCTTTCACCTCCTTGGTTAAGTTTATTCGTAGGTATTTTATCCTTCTAGATGCAATTGTCAATAGGATTGCTTTCTTAATTTCTCTTCCTGATAGTTTATTTTTAGTGTATAGAAATGCAAGTGATTTTTGTATATTGATTTTGTATCCTGAAATTTTATTGAATCCATTGATTAATTCTAAGAGTTTTTTGGTGGAGTCTTCCATTTTCTATATATAGTATCAAGTCATATGCAAATAGTGAAGTTTTACCTTTTCTTTTCTGATTTGAATGCCCTTTTTCTCCCTTTGCCTGATTGCTCTGGCTAGGACTTCCAATACTATGGTGAATAAAAATACTGTGGTAAATAAAAGTGGCAAGAGTGGACATCCTTGTCTTGTTCCTGATCTTAGAGAAAAAACTTTTGGCTTTTCACCATTGAGTAGATGTTAGCTGTGCATTTGTCACATATGGGCTTTATTATGTTGAAGGTTGACCTACTCCTTTTTTTTTTTTTTTTTTTGTGGTATGTGGGCCTCCCTCTGCTGTGGCCTCTCCCGTTGCGGAGGACAGGCTCCGGACACGCAGGCTCATCGGCCATGGCTCACGGGCCCAGCCGCTCCACGGCATGTGGGATCCTCCCAGACCGGGGCGCGAACCCGGTTCCCCTGCATCGGCAGGCGGACGCGCAACCGCTGCGCCACCAGGGAAGCCCCGACCTACTCCTTTTTAAAATTATTTTTGTATACCACTCTTTTTGTACATTTTGTGGTTTGAAATGAGCTTTTTATATAATTTTATTTTTCTCCTTTCTTAGCATACCTTCTTTTGATGGTATTTCCTCCCATTAAGTAGGTTGTCGTTTAGTTTTGCCAATGGTTTCCTTTGCTGTGCAAAAACTTTTAAGTTTAGTTAAACCCCATTTATTTATTTTTGCTTTTGTTTCCTTTCCTGAGGAGACAGATTCAAAAAATATTTCCACAACTTATGTCAGAGTGTTCTGCCTATGTTTTCTTCTAGGAGTTTTATGGTTTCCACTCTTATCTCTAGGTCTTTTATTATTTCAATTTTATTTCTGTATATGGTGTGAGGAAATGTTCTAATCTCATTGTTTTACATGTATTTGTCCAGTGTTTCCAGCACCATTTATTAAAGAGACTGTCTTTTTTCCATTGTGTATGCTTGCCTCATTTGTCATAATTTAATTGACCATAAGTGTGTGGGTTTGTTCCTGGGCTCCCTATTCTGTTCCATTGACCTTTGTGTCTGTTTTTGTGCCAGTACCATGCTATTCTGATTACTGTAGCTTTGTAGTATAGTCTGAAGCCAGGGAGTGTGATATCTCCAGCTTTGTTCTTTTTTCTCAAGATTGCTTTGACAACTTGGGGTCTTTTGTGGTTTGATGTGAATTTTAGGATTATTGGTTCTAGTTCTGTGAAAAGTGTCATGGGTATTTTGATAGAGATTGCATTAAATCTGTAGATTACGTTGGATAGTATGGACATCCTAACAATTTTCCCCCAGTCCGTGAGCACAGAATAACTTTCCATTTATCTCTATCATCTTCATTTTCCTTCATCACTGTTTTATAGTTTTCAGAGTATAGTTCTTTCACCTCCTTGGTTAAGTTTATTCTAGGTATTTTATTCTTTTTGATGCAATTTTAAACAGGATCATTTTCTTGCTTTCTCTTTCTGATAGTTTATTAGTGCATAGAAAACAACAGATTTCTGTATATTAATCTTGTATCCTGCTACTGTATTGAATTACTTTATTGGTTCTAATAGGTGGGTTTTTTTTGTTTTTTTGTGGAGTCCTTAGGGTTTTCTATATATAGTGTCATGTCATCAGCAAATAGTGACAGTTTTACTTCTTTCCTTCCAATTTGGATGTCTTTTATTTCTTGTCTGATTGCTGTAGCTAGGACTTCCAATATTATGTTAAATAGAAATTATGAGAGTTGGTATCCTTGTCTTGTTCCTGATTTTAGAGGAAAAGCTTACAGCTTTTCACCATTGTGTATGATGTTAGCTGTGGGTTTGTCATAAATGACTTTTATTATATTGAGATATCTTCCCTCTATACCAACTTTCTTGAGAGGTTTTTATCATAAATAGACGGTGAATTTTTTTTTTAACATCTTTATTGGAGTATAACTGTTTTACAATGGTGTGTTGGTTTTGCTTTACAACAAAGTGAATCAGTTATACATATACATATGTTCCCATATCTCTTCCCTCTTGCGTCTCCCTCCCTCCCACCCTCCCTATCCCACCCATCTAGGTGGCCACAAAGCACAGAGATGATCTCCCTGTGCTATGCGGCTGCTTCCCTCTAGCTATCTACTTTACATTTGGTAGTGTATATATGTCCATGCCACTCTCTCACTTCATCACAGCTTACCCTTCCCCCTCCCCATATCCTCAGGTCCATGCTCTAGTAGGTCTGTGTTTTATTCCCGTCCTACCACTAATCTGTTCATGACATTTTTTTTTCTTAGATTCCATATATATGTGTTAGCATATGGTATTTGTTTTTCTCCTTCTGACTTACTTCACTCTGTATGACAGACTCCAGGTCTATCCACCTCATTACAAATAACTCAGTTTCATTTCTTTTTATGGCTGAGTAATATTCCATTGTATATATGTGCCACATCTTCTTTATCCATTCATCTGTTGATGGACACTTAGGTTGCTTCCATGTCCTGCCTATTGTAAATAGAGCTGCAATGAACATTGGGGTGCATGTGTCTTTTTGAATTATGGTTTTCTCTGGGTATATGC